>NC_041349.1:32041424-32099724 GCF_004354835.1 Perca flavescens
GTTGTTGCTGCAGCTGTGGTGGTTGTTGGGGCAGCTGTGGTTGTCGTTGCTGCTTCTGTGGTTGTTGTTGGGGCAGCTGTGGTTGTCGTTCCTGCTTCTGTGGTTGTTGTTGGAGCAGCTGTGGCTGTTGTTGCTGCTTCTGTTGTGGTTGTCGTTGCTGCTTCTGTGGTTGTTGTTGGGGCAGCTGTTGTTGTTGTTGCTGCTTCTGTGGTTGTTGTTGGGGCAGCTGTTGGTTGTCGTTGCTGCTTCTGTGGTTGTTGTTGGGGCAGCTGTGGTTGTTGTTGCTGCTTCTGTTGTGGTTGTTGCTGCAGCTGTGGTTGTTGTTGGGGCAGCTGTTGTTGTCGTTGCTGCTTCTGTGGTTGTTGTTGGGGCAGCTGTGGTGGTTGTTGGGGCAGCTGTTTTGTCGTTGCTTGTGGTTGTTGTTGGGGCTGCTTTGGGTTGTCGTTGCTGCTTCTGTGGTTGTTGTTGGAGCAGCTGTGGTTGTCGTTGCTGCTTCTGTGGTTGTTGTTGGGGCAGCTGTGGTTGTCGTTGCTGCTTCTGTGGTTGTTGTTGGGGCAGCTGTGGTTGTCGTTGCTGCAGCTGTGGTGGTTGTTGGGGCAGCTGTGGTTGTCGTTGCTGCTTCTGTGGTTATTGTTGGAGCAGCTGTGGTTGTTGCTGCTTCTGTTGTGGTTGTCCTTGCTGTTTCTGTGGTTGTTGTTGGGGCAGCTGTTGTCGTTGCTGCTTCTGTGGTTGTTGTTGTTGCAGCTGTGGTGGTTGTTGGGGCAGCTGTGGTTGTCGTTGCTGCTTCTGTGGTTGTTGTCATTGCTGTTTCTGTGGTTGTTGTTGGGGCAGCTGTGGTTGTCGTTGCTGCTTCTGTGGTTGTTGTTGGAACAGCTGTGGTTGTTGTTGCTGCTTCTGTGGTGGTTGTTGCTGCAGCTGTGGTGGTTGTTGGGGCAGCTGTGGTTGTCGTTGCTGCTTCTGTGGTTGTTGTTGGGGCAGCTGTGGTTGTCGTTCCTGCTTCTGTGGTTGTTGTTGGAGCAGCTGTGGTTGTTGTTGCTGCTTCTGTTGTGGTTGTCATTGCTGCTTCTGTGGTTTTGTTGGGGCAGCTGTTGTCGTTGCTGCTTCTGTGGTTGTTGTTGGGGCAGCTGTGGTTTCGTTGCTTCTTCTGTGGTAGTTGTTGGAGCAGCTGTGGTTGTTGTTGCTGCTTCTGTTGTGTTTGTTGCTGCAGCTGTGGTTGATGTTGGGGCAGCTGTTGTTGTCGTTGCTGCTTCTGTGGTTGTTGTTGGGGCAGCTGTGGTGGTTGTTGGGGCAGCTGTTTTTGTCGTTGCTGCTTCTGTGGTTGTTGTTGGGGCAGCTGTGGTTGTCGTTGCTGCTTCTGTGGTTGTTGTTGGAACAGCAGTGGTTGTCGTTGCTGCTTCTGTGGGTTGTTGCTGCAGCTGTGGTGGTTGTTGGGGCAGCTGTGGTTGTCGTTGCTGCTTCTGTGGTTGTTGTTGGAGCAGCTGTGGTTGTTGCTGCTTCTGTTGTGGTTGTCCTTGCTGTTTCTGTGGTTGTTGTTGGGGCAGCTGTTGTCGTTGCTGCTTCTTTGGTTGTTGTTGTTGCAGCTGTGGTTGTTGTTGGGGCAGCTGTGGTTGTTGTTGCTGCTTCTGTGGTTGTTGTTGGGGCAGCTGTGGTTGTCGTTGCTGCTTCTGTGGTTGTTGTTGGGGCAGCTGTGGTTGTCGTTGCTGCTTCTGTGGTGGTTGTTGCTGCAGCTGTGGTTGTTGTTGGGGCAGCTGTGGTTGATGCTGCTTCTGTTGTGGTTGTCCTTGCTGTTTCTGTGGTTGTTGTTGGGGCAGCTGTTGTCTTTGCTGCTTCTATGGTTGTTGTTGGGGCAGCTGTGGTTGTCGTTGCTGCTTCTGTGGTTGTTGTTGGAACAGCAGTGGTTGTTGTTGCTGCTTCTGTGGTGGTTGTTTCTGCTTCTGTGGTTGTTGTTGGGGCAGCTGTGGTTGTCGTTCCTGCTTCTGTGGTTGTTGTTGGAGCAGCTGTGGTTGTTGTTGCTGCTTCTGTTGTGGTTGTCATTGCTGCTTCTGTGGTTTTTGTTGGGGCAGCTGTTGTCGTTGCTGCTTCTGTGGTTGTTGTTGGGGCAGCTGTGGTTTCGTTGCTTCTTCTGTGGTTGTTGTTGGAGCAGCTGTGGTTGTTGTTGCTGCTTCTGTTGTGGTTGTTGCTGCAGCTGTGGTTGATGTTGGGGCAGCTGTTGTTGTCGTTGCTGCTTCTGTGGTTTTTGTTGGGGCAGCTGTGGTGGTTGTTGGGGCAGCTGTTTTTGTCATTGCTGCTTCTGTGGTTGTTGTTGGGGCAGCTGTGGTTGTCGTTGCTGCTTCTGTGGTTGTTGTTGGAACAGCAGTGGTTGTCATTGCTGCTTCTGTGGTTGTTGTTGGGGCAGCTGTGGTTGTCGTTGCTGCTTCTGTGGTTGTTGTTGGTGCAGCTGTGGTTGTCGTTGCTGCTTCTGTGGTTGTTGTTGCAGCTGCTGTGGTGGTTGTTGGGGCAGCTGTGGTTGTCGTTGCTGCTTCTGTGGTTGTTGTTGGGGCAGCTGTGGTTGTCGTTGCTGCTTCTGTGGTTGTTGTTGGGGCAGCTGTGGTTGTCGTTGCTGCTTCTGTGGTGGTTGTTGCTGCAGCTGTGGTTGTTGTTGGGGCAGCTGTGGTTGTTGCTGCTTCTGTTGTGGTTGTCCTTGCTGTTTCTGTGGTTGTTGTTGGGGCAGCTGTTGTCGTTGCTGCTTCTATGGTTGTTGTTGGGGCAGCTGTGGTTGTCGTTGCTGCTTCTGTGGTTGTTGTTGGAACAGCAGTGGTTTTTGTTGCTGCTTCTGTGGTGGTTGTTGCTGCAGCTGTGGTGGTTGTTGGCGCAGCTGTGGTTGTCGTTGCTGCTTCTGTGGTTGTTGTTGGGGCAGCTGTGGTTGTCGTTCCTGCTTCTGTGGTTGTTGTTGGAGCAGCTGTGGTTGTTGTTGCTGCTTCTGTTGTGGTTGTCATTGCTGCCTCTGTGGTTTTTGTTGGGGCAGCTGTTGTCGTTGCTGCTTCTGTGGTTGTTGTTGGGGCAGCTGTGGTTTCGTTGCTTCTTCTGTGGTAGTTGTTGGAGCAGCTGTGGTTGTTGTTGCTGCTTCTGTTGTGGTTGTTGCTGCAGCTGTGGTTGATGTTGGGGCAGCTGTTGTTGTCGTTGCTGCTTCTGTGGTTGTTGTTGGGGCAGCTGTGGTGGTTGTTGGGGCAGCTGTTTTTGTCGTTGCTGCTTCTGTGGTTGTTGTTGGGGCAGCTGTGGTTGTCGTTGCTGCTTCTGTGGTTGTTGTTGGAACAGCAGTGGTTGTCGTTGCTGCTTCTGTGGTTGTTGTTGGGGAAGCTGTGGTTGTCGTTGCTGCTTCTGTGGTGGTTGTTGGGGCAGCTGTGGTTGTCGTTGCTGCTTCTGTGGTTGTTGTTGGGGCAGCTGTGGTTGTCGTTCCTGCTTCTGTGGTTGTTGTTGGAGCAGCTGTGGTTGTTGTTGCTGCTTCTGTTGTGGTTGTCATTGCTGCTTCTGTGGTTTTTGTTGGGGCAGCTGTTGTCGTTGCTGCTTCTGTGGTTGTTGTTGGGGCAGCTGTGGTTTCGTTGCTTCTTCTGTGGTTGTTGTTGGAGCAGCTGTGGTTGTTGTTGCTGCTTCTGTTGTGGTTGTTGCTGCAGCTGTGGTTGTTGTTGGGGCAGCTGTGGTTGTCGTTGCTGCTTCTGTGGTTGTTGTTGGAACAGCAGTGGTTGTCTTTGCTGCTTCTTTGGTTGTTGTTGGGACAGCTGTGGTTGTTGTTGCTGCTTCTGTGGTGGTTGTTGCTGCAGCTGTGGTGGTTGTTGGGGCAGCTGTGGTTGTCGTTGCTGCTTCTGTGGTTGTTGTTGGGGCAGCTGTGGTTGTCGTTCCTGCTTCTGTGGTTGTTGTTGGAGCAGCTGTGGTTGTTGTTGCTGCTTCTGTTGTGGTTGTTGTTGCTGCTTCTGTGGTTTTTGTTGGGGCAGCTGTTGTCGTTGCTGCTTCTGTGGTTGTTGTTGGGGCAGCTGTGGTTGTCGTTGCTTCTTCTGTGGTTGTTGTTGGAGCAGCTGTGGTTGTTGTTGCTGCTTCTGTTGTGGTTGTTGCTGCAGCTGTGGTTGATGTTGGGGCAGCTGTTGTTGTCATTGCTGCTTCTGTGGTTGTTGTTGGGGCAGCTGTGGTGGTTGTTGGGGCAGCTGTTTTTGTCGTTGCTGCTTCTGTGGTTGTTGTTGGGGCAGCTTTGGTTGTCGTTGCTGCTTCTGTGGTTGTTTTTGGGACAGCAGTGGTTGTCGTTGCTGCTTCTGTGGTGGTTGTTGGGGCAGCTGTGGTTGTCGTTGCTGCTTCTGTGGTTGTTGTTGGGGCAGCTGTGGTTGTCGTTGCTGCTTCTGTGGTGGTTGTTGCTGCAGCTGTGGTGGTTGTTGGGGCAGCTGTGGTTGTCGTTGCTGCTTCTGTGGTTATTGTTGGAGCAGCTGTGGTTGTTGCTGCTTCTGTTGTGGTTGTCCTTGCTGTTTCTGTGGTTGTTGTTGGGGCAGCTGTTGTCGTTGCTGCTTCTGTGGTTGTTGTTGTTGCAGCTGTGGTGGTTGTTGGGGCAGCTGTGGTTGTCGTTGCTGCTTCTGTGGTTGTTGTTGGGGCAGCTGTGGTTGTCGTTGCTGCTTCTGTGGTTGTTGTTGGGGCAGCTGTGGTTGTCGTTGCTGCTTCTGTGGTGGTTGTTGCTGCAGCTGTGGTGGTTGTTGGGGCAGCTGTGGTTGTTGCTGCTTCTGTTGTGGTTGTCCTTGCTGTTTCTGTGGTTGTTGTTGGGGCAGCTGTTGTCGTTGCTGCTTCTATGGTTGTTGTTGGGGCAGCTGTGGTTGTCGTTGCTGCTTCTGTGGTTGTTGTTGGAGCAGCTGTGGATGTTGTTGGGGCAGCTGTGGTTGTCGTTTTTCTTTCTCCATTTTCTGCCGAGTGGCGCACTGCTGATAGACGGCTTTTTATACATGTTCCGGAAAGAACATAAAAATATCACACTTTCTCTGTAGTCTACCATTAGCTATCTACCGTAAATGTAGCCTACTTTTAAAATGCCATATTTTCCCTCTGGGCTCACTAAAACGGATGTAAAAGTATATTAACCATTCACTGCACGTGATTGCTAGTAAACATGTTACACTTGCTCTGCTAGTCTATCGTTCAGGACAAGACCCTGCAGCCTGGTGGTGGAGTCTGAGCTTGTAGATAATTTCTACTGTAAAATTACGAATGTTATTGATGCTATTGTTCCCACTAAGGTCAAAGCTGTCTCTGGTAAGGAAAGATCTCCATGGAGAAATTTTATAGTTGTGAGAACAGAAAAAAGAGTGTCGAAAAGCTGAACGCAGTTGGCGAAAATCTAATCTCCAGGTCCATTATAACACTTATAAAGAGAGACTTCGCATTTATAATCTGGAACTAAGGAATGCAAGGCGGTCCTTTTTCTCTGACATTATTGACAGAAACAATAATAATTCACGTGCTTTGTTTGCTACTGTTGATAGATTAACAAACCCTCCAGTACCAATAGCATCTGAACTGTTGTCTACCAAGGCTTGCAATGACTTTGCCTCCTTCTTCACAGACAAAATTCAGAAAATTAGACAAACAGTCAGTGCTTCCATATCAAGTACAGGATATGTGTTGTCACAGTGTGCACGCAAAACAAATTCCAACATGACACAATTTCATACGATCAACATTAAAAACCTGGAGGACATAATACAACATCTGAAAACCTCCTCCTGTTGCCTTGATATTCTACCAACAGGTGTTTTGAAAAATGTTTCGAATTGTTTGGCTTCTGATCTTCTACAGATTGTAAACACATCTCTGCTCTCAGGTATCTTCCCACAGGCCCTGAAAACTGCAGTCATCAAGCCACTCCTAAAAAAGAACAATCTAGACACAACACTAATGAGCAACTATAGGCCAATATCAAACCTTCCATTTTTAAGTAAAATCATAGAAAAAGTGGTTTTTCAACAACTCAACCTTTTCTTATCGCTAAACAACAGTTTTGATGCCTTCCAGTCAGGTTTTTGACCACACCACAGCACTGAGACAGCTCTTGTTAAATTCTTTAATGACATCCACTTAAACACAGATAGTGGCAACATTTCAGTCTTAGTATTACTCTATCTCAGTGCTGCATTTGATACGGTAGACCATGACATATTGCTTGACCGATTGGAAAACTGGGTTGGTCTTTCTGGCTCAGTACTAAAGTGGTTTGAATCCTATTTAAAGAATAGGGACTACTTTGTGTCTATAGGTAATTATACATCTGAGCATACAAATACGACGTGCGGAGTTCCCCAAGGCTCAGTTCTGGGGCCTCTTCTGTTCAACATCTACATGCTTCCACTGTCTCAGATTATGGAAAACAACAAAATAAGTTACCATAGTTATGCGGATGACACACAAATTTACATAACCTTATCGCCAGGGAACTATAGCCCAATACAACAATTAAATATGTGCATTGAACAGATTAATGATTGGATGTGCCAGAACTTTCTTAAATTAAATGAAGAAAAAACGGAGGTGGTCGTTTTTGGAGCAAAAGAGGAACGATTGAAAATCAGCGCTCAGCTTCAAACGACAATGTTAAAAACAACAGACAAAGCAAGAAATCTTGGTGTAGTCATGGACTCAGACCTAAATTTTAAAAGCAACATTAACATAATTAAAAAATCAGCCTATTATCACCTTAAAAATATATCAAGGGTTAAAGGGCTTATGTCTCAGCAGGATCTGGAAAAACTTGTCCATGCTTTTATCTTCAGTAGACTTGACTATTGTAACGGTGTCTTTACAGGTCTCCCTAAAAAATCAATCAGACAGCTGCAGCTGATTCAAAACGCTGCTGCTCGAGTCCTCACTAAAACCAAGAAAGTGGATCACATCACTCCAGTACTGAAGTCTCTACACTGGCTTCCAGTGCCTCAAAGAATTGATTTCAAAATACTTTTACTGGTTTATAAATCACTAAACGGTTTAGGGCCAAAATACATTTCTGATCTGTTACTACATTATGACCCATCCAGACCTCTCAGGTCGCCTGGGACAGGTCTACTTGCTGTCCCCAGAGTCAGAACTAAACAGGGGAAGCAGCGTTCAGTTTTATGCTCCACATATCTGGAACAAACTCCCAGAAACCTGTAGGTCCGCTGCAACTCTCAGTTCTTTTAAATCTAAGCTAAAGACCTATCTTTTTGATGTTGCTTTTCTTTAAATAATCTATTTTATTAACTTTAATTTCTTATACTGCACTGTAACTTTTATTCTTATACTGCACTATCAATTTTATTCTTGTCTTTTAATGTTTTTAATTTGTTTATTATTGTTTTTTTAATTGTTTTCTAACTGCTCTTTAATGTTTTATGTAAAGCACTTTGAATTGCCCTGTTGCTGAAATGTGCTATATAAATAAAGCTGCCTTGCCTTGCCTTGTCTTGCCCTTTCAGACTCCTACCTGTGTGTACACAGGCCTCTTGGACACTGTCTGAGAGAGTTTTCTCCTGTGCAGGACATGCCATAAGTCAGGAGAGGTGTAGTATCTTGCCAGAGAAGGCAAATATGGTCATTTTTCTGCAAAACAACTGCTAAAGTTTGAAGCTGGTTGGCATATCAACTCAACATAATTTATGTTGTTGTTACTTGTTAATGGTGTAACTGTTTTGTATTGTAGTTATGTGTTAGGTGACTTAGGTTTACTTATTATATATTTAAGTACTTTAAAATGTTAATATATTGTTCAATTTAAATCATTTTCAATTTTAAAAAAACTCCATAAAAAAGCCTTACTTTTATGTCATTTTTCAGTTTTTCAAGAATCGGTTTAGGAATCGGTTAGGAATCGGAATCGTTTTAAAAGTACCGGTTCGGCATCAGAATCGTAAAAATCCAAACGGTACCCAACCCTATTGAGGAGGAGAGAAGGGGGGGTAAGGGGGAGAGTGGGGGTGTGGCCTTGACCAACTGCCACTTTGCTCGTTTGAAAGCCAAGATGTCTCTCTCTCATGGGAGGGCCAAATTCTCTGGGTGGGCAAAACAGAGAAAGGGGAGGTAACCTTGCTCCTTATGACCTCATAAGGAGCAAGATTCCAGATCGGCCCATCTGAGCTTTCATTTTCTCAAAGGCAAAGCAGGATACCCAGGGCTCGGTTTAAATCTATCGCTATTTCTAGCCACTGGGGGACGATAGGAAGGCTGGGGGAATGCATATTAATGTTAAAACACCTCATAAAGTGACATTTTCATACCATGGGATCTTTGAAAAAAAAAAAAAAAAAAAAGGCTTTTCCTGTGTTACGCTGAAATCTGTGACCCTTCAGAACGTGCTCTGCAGAGCAGTCTACCTACCGTAAATCATTTTGTGACTTTGCGGGAAAAATCGGACCGTGCAAAGGTCCGATGTTTGCTGTTAAAGGTAATTAATGATCATCAGATATACAATTACACAGTTTCAGAAACATTTAAAAGTTACATATAGTTACTTTAAAGACAAAAAGTAGGATCAATTCTAGTTATGGACTTTGAAAAGAGAATTTGAAAAGGTTGACATATCTTATGAAAATAAGTTGTCCATTTTACATTGTGTCACAAACTACAACTTTGATACTAGAGCAGATCGTTCTCTATATGTCATGACCATAGACTGCATAGGTCGTGACTCACATTTGGTGTGATGACTCCCACTGTTGTAGATTGCGGGTATACTTGCGTACACTTTTTCCTATGTAGAATTTCTCCATTAATAAAACCAACAGTTTAGTTTGAAACAAAGTATCAAAATCTTTATCATATATTTTGATTATTTTTTTCCCTTATAAAATCTTTAGTATCCATCCAGAATATTTTTGTGTAAATGCAATAGAAGAACAGTTGACAAATGTCTTTTTCTGATTCATGGAAGTTTATTCAATATCCAGTCTAAACCTCTCCAACATACATATTACTATATTTATTGCAATGTGTGAAAAGAGACCAGATTAGTCTATTACCACAATATGTATCAGTTAAATAAGTATGTTTTTTCAGGTCAATTCTTTATGAAGGGATGCCCAAAAACATCTCCTCCATATTTGTGATATTTATATTTGTGAATGTTCCCCTAATCATTTATTTATCCTTATTCTTGTCAAATGTATAGGTCTAGCTTAGCCATTATTAGAGTTTCTATTCATCTTGGTGTAACAATTACAAAAAAGCTCCTCAGAATATGTTATTTGATGACCATTGATTGTAAATAGCTTATAGGCTTGTCTTGATCTGACAGAGATCATAAAATACAGCGTCTAACCAAACAATTGACAGCAATGGGCATTTTAGTAAATGCCCATTGCCTCGACTCCTCTCCCCTTACGTCTCTTCCTTGACTCCTCCGCTCAAATATTCTTTGGACGGGACTAGGGTGCGAGGAGAGGCATTGGGGATGCACAAACTGGGAATAGGGAAAGGCCCCAGCTATTCAGACAGACAGTAGGCTATAATAAAAACAATGTGTTTATGAACATTAAATCATGTAAACATGTGATAGTAAAAAAAAAAAAATAAATGTACTTAAAATGACATTTGTCTCCTTTAAACTATTTTAATCATAACCAGTCAGTTTTCGTAAGATAGGCCTATACATTGATGAGAATACATTTAACCAGTAAGGTAAATAGCTATAGGCCTATGAGTTGCTAGGTTTGAGTGTTTTCAAAAAGTGGGTTGTTTTGATAAAGATTAAAGAAGCGATATAGCCTACAGGAGATGCCTAATCCCGCTGATCTGGCAACCCTCAAACTGTGGCTAGGCTACTTAACATTTTCGATTAGCCAAGCAAAGTTTACACCACTGAATTACAATATCTTTGTTGGATATAACTTATCGCTAATTTGGGTTTTATATCTTAATTGCAGGTGTTTGTGTCCATTGCTCAAACATGACATTTTTACATCAACCATTTTTACTTTAGTGGCTAGTATTGTAGACAAAGGTGCCCACCAATATAAGAAGATGGAGACAATTTTTTTTTAAGATAAACCAAAATGTAACAAAATAACAAATTCCTGTTAGCAGCAATTGCTGACAGCACCTGAGGCAGGTAACTTCATAAATTGATTGAAAAATTGTTTTTGAGATTGTTCACTGGTAGATTAGGATAATGTTTCTGAGCATTGCCATGGTTCTGTGCAGCCCAAATAAACTGACTCAAATGGCTTTAGTAGGCTAATAGGCTAGTTGTAGTAATTTGTACTGTAACTTTTTCATACATGAATAGCTTTTAAAATAGCCTACCATAGTGTTCATTAGCGAAGGTTACTGTGTCCCCATCATATACCAACAAGAAACACCATAGTTTATCAGGACAGCAGACTGAAGAAAAAACAGTTGGGAGCCGTACGGTCTCAGGTAAGGTGACAGGTAACAGTGGCTCATTGATTAGATGTTTACTTTTCTTTGTGGGTTCATAAAGGTGCTAATGTACACATTCAGAATATTGGCTGCATCTACCAATTATTATTAATTATTACTGATGAATTACAGTTTTCTATATGTTGATTGATTATTTTTAAATCTAAAGCAAATCACAAGTTACCAGAGCCCAAAGTGACACACTTGTTTCCTTTGTCATTTTTTGTTTGACCAATAGTCCAAACCCAATGCTATTCAGTTAAGTATCATAGAAAACAGAGAAATCCAGCAAATATTCACACTTGGGAAACTGGAATCACTAAAAGTTTGGCAATTTTTTGCTTAACAATTTACTTATTTTCAAAATGTAATTAATAATTGACTGTGGTTGAGAATGGCAAATAAATGATGCTAGTTTCAAACAAGATTTTGTGGCATGATGAGATGATGAGACAGGGTTTGATAGTTAGTGTACATATCTTCAGTGCCTTTAATGGAAACAATTGATCTTCAATATGCTGTGATTTATCACCCACTAAAGGTGACGATAGAGTGTCATAGATTATGATAAAATGTTATAGCACAGAAACATTGTTTTATTTCTCATGTTTTTATTCTGATAATAAGGAAGACTTAGTATTTCTAACAAAAATATATAAAAAGGTAAACTCTCTGAATACAAATATGAATGATAGAAATACACAAAAATAAGCACAGTGAATGTCTAATTATACAAGACATTGTTCTGACAGGGCAGTAATATTAACACAACCTTCACTATTTATCTGACTGAGTTAGTGTAAGAGTAAACACAATTACTATTAACTGAGCAGCTCTTAAAGACTTCATTTAAAAGCCAAATTCCTCCTGAATATATTTCACACACAGAATTGTTTTGTTGTTTTTATCTTCAATATAATGTGATACACCTTTGTTTTCACTGTAAATGATAAAAACTTAGTGACATAGAATAGACAGTTTTTTATTATTATTGTATCCTGATCATCACAAAGACCAATTTCTTTACTCAAGTTGTACAAAAATACAGGTAAGCTCACAGAATACATATATGTATGATAATATAAATGCCTTTAAGTGAATGGATAATCATACAGGGCATTGTGTTCGATTTAAAGGTTATTTTTTTCTCCATCATGTTATTATAGCACAATAATTTAAACATAGTGAACAGTTTACGTGGTGTGTAATGGTGTGTCTGATATAGAAAGTTTCAATTGTCATCACTCTCATTTTTAAGCCATTCATTACAGTGATGACTATTTACTTCAGTGGGTCAAGTGCTTAAAGTTGTCTCTCGTGGATGGGCTTTCTGGGATGTCAAACAGAGAAATAAGGAAAAGTTCCAGTAATGGTCTGTCCTGTCAAGGTTGAATAGATGTGCCATTGCAATCAACATCTGTTATCAATGTGTGTGATCACCCCACTTTTGAACTTAATATCTGGAAGCCAAAAATCAGAAATCCTCTTGGATTTTTAATGGGAGCAAAGTCCTTTTTATATCTATACTAGAAGTCTTTCACTATTGCTGGCTTGACAGTAGCCATGACAGCATTACAAGGAAGGATGCAGTAATGAGACTGATCTTGTGGCTTACTCAACTTGAAGCTTCTGTAAATGTACTTTGTGACAATGGTAAGTGAAAATCAAATGAATAGATATTTTTTAAAGTAGGATAAACATACATATTAAAAGAAAAGCTGGCATATTGCAGATTCTGTAAAATTATAGATATTTAGTCAGATGTTTCCAATTAATTAAGATGCATATATTTTTCTCAGTTTACTAAGAGAGTGACTTACTGTTGACTTTATTATTGAGGCTCGACTTGTAAATGCTGCAGTTGATGGATTCTGCAAGTCAATCGTTAATGTTTCTCCAGCAGACCTGAAAGTCAATAGCCTTATTGTGACTGCCTCAGTAGTTGTAGTTGTAGTTGCAGCAGTTGAAGTTGTAGTTGAGGCTGTTGAGATCATTGTATTTGTTGTTGTATTTGCAGCAGCTGGGATTGCCGCTGTAGTATTTAAAGTGGGGGCTGCAGTTGTTGAATTTAATATATTTATTTCTGTAAAAAAAAAAAAAAAAAGGAAAATTAAATCATGGTAGCCAGATGGCCTTCTTTTAAAGAAACATAAACATCGTTGTAGTCTAGTTAATGTTTGTCAAAGTGGACCTCATGGTTATTATGATTGTGTATGCTCTTTGGCAAAACAAATTTAAAAAGTGATCATGAAAGGAGAACATAATAACTTTGATAGTAAGGTCAGTAATGGTATTGGCAGTGAAACAAATGATAATGTGATGGTACTAGAATATGAAACTAAGGTGGTTCTTTTCAATGAAATTGTGGAGTATGTCAGATCATTGAATAACTCTTGAATAACAAACACTAAGAAGTTTACTGTGGTTCCCCAAAACTAAAAATACACATATTGTGGCATCACAAGGGAACGTGTAGTAGAGGGATGCTATTTTCCTCTGCAGCAGTGGCTACCCCAGGGCAAAATGGCCGCCACCCACACTACAAGTCCCAGCATGCACTGCACAGGGAGGTGCAAATGCCCAGCCTGTTGATTACTGCAGGTGCTCATGCACTGAAAAAGAGACAAAGAGAGCAGAGGCAAAGGGAAGAGGAACAGAGTTCTTGGGGAAAGAACTGAAGCTACTGGGTCTCTGCTAAACCTAGTGGTGTTACTCCCAGTACTATTTTGAGTTAAATTACTGTTTTTTGTTGGACAATTTTTCTGAAACGATTGCTGACAATAAAACCTCTGTTTGTCTGCAACTACTTTTTGGCTGGTCACTGCCCTACACCCCACCTGCTGCAAAGACACACCTCTCACGGCATCAAAATATACACACAGACAGTGATTAATAAATGACAAATAACAATGGGTATGTCCTTGCTCTAACAAATACTGGAGTGAAATGATGTAATAATTTGGGGGTGCCCTGGTAGCTTACCACAGAGCCACAGGTTCACCCCTTCAAATAAAGTGTTAGCGCAAGTGCTGAGTCATAACATGCTATATTTAGACAATCAATTGATACTGTGTAAATGTGCATAAAAGGGGGAATAGAAACACATTTAATGTTATTCCTATTCAAAAACAGCTAGACAGGATTGTACATATGTACATCAATATTGACACACAATTTCATAGGCTGGAATCTGATTTGGGACAGCCCCCTTTCTTTCTTTCTTTCTTTCTTTCTTTCTCTCTCTCTCTCTCTCTCTCTCTCTCTCTCTCTCTCTCTCTCTCTCTCTCTCTCGCTCTCTCTTACAACAGAAGTAGTGTTCTACTTCAAAAGCCACACCTCAACAATTTTGGGAATCCTAAAATCTAAAAATCACACTAACCTTTCATCTCCATTGACCCGATATGTTGTGTGTTACTGATAAGCGTAAACAAAACTCAAAAGAAAAGCAATCTGAAGTTGTCTGACAAACCAGTTCTACATGCTATAAGCACACCTCATAGCAGTGACGAACAATGGGAAGGAATCTGTAAAGCAATAGCTGCTGTATGCATGTGATAAGTCAGATTTATCAAAGTGATCACAATGTAAGATTGTCTGACAATTAAGCCTGGTTGGATGAGTATGATTTGATTTCAATTGGTAAAAAATGACAAAACAACAAGTAGGTATTGTTGTGAGGAAGCTGTAACCATTCCTCACTGCTGAAAATAGTTCAGTTTGCTGGACACATGTTCTGATGGTAGCTGATAGTAGTGAGCAGAAAGAGATGCATTCTATTTTTACTTTATTTACCAAGGGGAGTTTTTGTTGAGAAAGAAATGCTCCCTTTTCCAAAACCCTGCACACACTCACATGGGTAGCATTCACTCCTAAAAGATGCCTATTGCAAGCACAGTCTTGATTTGTTGGCAACTGAGCAGCTCTACTGGAGCAGATTGTTATTAATATAAGATGACACATAAATAGGATTAAAAATAATAAACAATAAAAAGAACAGTAAATCCAGGGGTTGGTACAGTGCAGTTAGGGCCATGAATAAATAGCCGCAAATTACATTTAGTCAAAGGCAGTGGCAAACAGAAGCTTTTAGGAAAAAATAAAACTGGCACTTAACACAAAGAGGGAGTGTTCAAACTTGAAAAACGAGTGGTCACACATTTTCCAAATAGGCAAATCTCAGCATGTTAGTCTTTACCACCTAACGATACAACATTTTGTCACTCGTGTACGCACATTACTTCCACATTACTTCTTTACGCCACTGTTCATCATAACCCCAACCGCCACCGTCAGACACCACCTACCAAGAGTCTGGGTCTGCCAAGGATTCTTCCTAAAAGGGAGTTTCTCCTCGCCACTGTCGCAATAGTCACTGCTAATGCATGCTCTTGGGGGAATTATTGGAATTGTTGGGGCTTTGTAAATTATAGAGTGTGTTCTAGACCTACTCTATCTGTAAAGTGTCTTGAGATAACTCTTGTTATGATTTGAAACTATAAATAAAATTGAATTGTATTGAATTATCATTTAATCCACCATTAAGGAGACATGTCACATAGTCACAGTCTGATCTCTTGGCTAATAAGCAGCTCTACTGGAGCAGATTGGACTTAATATAATGTAAAAAATATATGATAATATAAAATGACACATAAATCGAGTGTTGTTACAGTGTAGTCACATGAATAAATAGCTGCGACTTAAATTTAGTAAAAGGCAGTGGCAAACAGAAGATTTAAGCCATGTTTAAAAACAAAAATTAAAAAAACTGAACACTGCTTATTTTTTCATTGTGGTAACACTGACCAAACCTGTCTGAACAGTTCATATCACAGCAACAGATCATACATTTAATTTGTCCATAAGCCATTTAGCTCTTAAAGAACTAATAAATCAAATATTTGACACACAAGAAGCTAGTGCTGAGAGCAGGAGTAAAGTTGTACACTTTCTTAATCTTAGGGAGGACTTATGAGGGAGAAATATGTACATCCTTAAATTGCTGCTGTATTTTAAGGTGAAAATAAGCGGATTTCGCCTTAGTTTTAATGTGTCTATTAAAATGTAGGTCATAGCTACACCAAGATGTCTGGCTATGTTTGAGGTCTTTAACATTCATAAATACCTCAATTCATTCATTTTGTAGCAACAGATCATACATGTAATTTGTTCTTAAGCCATTTAATTAATCAATAAATCAAATATGTGACAGACAAGGAGCACATGCAGGGATCTGAGAACAGGAGTGAATTTTGACACTTTTCAATTAGTTGCTTTTCAGGTGAAATAGGCCAATTTTGCAGTAGTTTTGATGTGGATATTAGAATATATGATTACACAAAGATATCTGGCTAAGTTTGAGATCTTTAACATTGAACACTGACTTTTAATCCTTTTTTGACACAAAAAAGTACTTTTTATTATATACTATACAAGTAATAAAGCTTAGCCAAAGTTCAATCATGAAGCTGCTAGTTAACAAGTCTCCTCCAGGATAAAAACTGCTAGCAGGCAAGCTAAATTTGTGGCAGCGGTAGGTAACTCTGAAGTAGTGACATTTCGCGGTAACTGCACGAGCTGCCGTGGCCACAATTACTCATTTTATTAGAGCACACACTAGAGTCATCATGATAGCCTTATAGCGTCACCGTTTCATTCTCTGATACACAAGAGATGACAGCAGCAGTTCTTTGTAGGTTAACAGAAGTGTGTGTGTGTGTGTGTGTGTGTGTCTGCTTTCTGCCTCTCAACCAGCAGCCCACTTAAAAGAATATGTCACTTCTTTGGGAAATAAGCTTAGGTTATTTGTAGTCTGCGGTGTAGTTTGGGTGTGCCATACAATTTGACTTCTTAATAAAGGACATCCTTATATTTTGAGAAAATCTGAAACATGCTGCACCTTTGCAAATCCCTTTCTGATTCAAAGCCTACTAGCCCACTGCTGCATAAATCTGCAGTCGCAGTTATAGGCTACAATTAAACTGTTTATCTGGCTTGATATCTGGTTATCTTGTCTCTTTTTGTAAATCACGATATTGAATTCTGCTACAGTGCAAAGATGCCACGTAAAGACAGAATAAGGAGGCAGAAAAAGAAGGACCTGCAGGAGGCAGCAAAAGGCAGTGGATCCCTAAGCAGCTGGGTTATTAGGAGCACCACAGGTTAGTATAGTGCCTCACACAAGAATCTGACATGTTCATACATACTTATTATTATAACTTTCTATATATACTGTAGTTGGAATACTGTATGTAAGATTATATTTAGCTTGGACAACGTTTGGATTTTTGGGATATATTTGTGTAAATGTAGTCTAATGTAAGGCTCCATATTTCATTTTGAGGTGTACAGCATTGTGGATTTAGTATTATGTAAAAATGTAAAATAAAGATGACATATATTGTTAACAAATCTTGTTCCATGTGCCCTTTTTTGAATTTGAGCCCCTGCCCCTCAAAAGGTCTCTGCACGGCCCTGCACTACACACAGGCCTGAAACACACACACACACACACACACACACTTGCTCAGGTCATTTGGTGGTGGTGGTTTGGTGCCTTGCTCAAGAGCACTTTGGCAGTGCCCAGGAGGTGAATTGGCATCTCTCCAGGTACCATTCCACCTCTGTACCTCGGTCTGTACGGGGATTGACCCAGTGACCCTCCGGTTCTGGACCCAATTCCCTACGGGCTGAGCAACTCGCGTAAATTGTTGCTGTCATTCTTTTTTTTTTTACGATAATTTTTTGGGCTTTTCCGCCTTTAATTGATAGGACAGCTAGGTGAGAAAGGGGAGAGAGAGGTGGAAGACATGCAGGAAATCACCACAGGTCGGACTCGAACCCTGGTCTGTCAGGTAGAGAGGACGGTGAAGTAATGGTGTTTTCAGCGGTTGATGCCTGGATTCCAGAAAAGCATTCGTAACTGCCCCTAAGTTAAATATTGCTATAGCACTCTTTTTGGCATTCCAGGGCTTAAATGGTTTGGCTTAATATTCTAGTGACAATATATTAGTTTAACAAACAGTTGTGTACCTTTTTAATTTTTTTTAACAATTAGCACTCAGTATTGCTTACAGATGCCATTCACGTTGATGGAGCTGCCTTCAATGTTGAAGCCACTGATGCTTTAAGCTGCGTTGATCAAAGTGCTTGCAATGTGAGTGTTATTAGGGGCAAATGGGCATACAAAGTTAAGGTCAATGGTGTTGATGACTGATCCACTTCTGCAGAAAGGTAAACAAAAATATTATTTAAAATATGAGATAAAGTCCACTATTTTTAAATTGTATCAAGATACATCTTATCAAATTACCTGAATGAAACCACTTTCAAGGACTTGAACGAGGAAGGGAATGTGCTATGGAAAACAGGTTCAAGCTGCAGAAAGAGAAAAGAAGTTGTATTTAAAGACTTTTTACTCTTGCATTGGAACCTTGAAATGTGTGTATAAGAGATAAGTTATACAGTGAGCAGGAGCGAGGTGTAGTTTAATCTGTTTTAACATTCCCCTTGATGCCTCTGTCATCAATTCCTTTTGGATATTTGAATAAGTGACCTTTTTATATGTAGACTGTCAAGTGAGTGTTCTTACCTGTCCCTTTATCATTGCAGCCCGATTTTTAAAAGCTGTAGATGATGGATTTAGCAAGTCATTTGTAAATGTGCTTAGAACAGATCTGAAAGACACCCTTGCTGTTGTAGGTGCAGCAGTGATAGGTGCTGCTGTTGTAGGTGAAGCAGTAGTAGATATGCCAGTTGTTAGTGAGGTAGATGTAGCTGTTGTTGTAGGTGCGGCAGTTGTAGGTGCTGGGGTTGTAGCTGGAACTGGACCTTCTGTAAAAACAAATATTTTAAGAATATGTAAATAAGTATTGTTGTTTTTCGTTTGGTATCAAAATAACTTTGGCTCCAATTTCACAGATTTATAAGAACCATTATAAAAGTCTTAAAAAACATAGCAATTGTTCTGACTGTATCCAAGGTAGCATAGAGAATAGCTCATCCTCTGTGGTTTGAACTGTACAACACGGAAGTTGTCTTGATGAATCTTCCTGTCTATACTTCAATTTCTTGTGTAACAACATCATATTATTGCAGAATTTAATAACAAAGCATTAGCAGCTCGTTAATCTAAATGTTTTACATATTGATAGCGAAACATTTGTTTACTTACCTAGTACTTTGACTGAGGCTGCATTTATGCTCACATTGAAAGTATTGTTTGTATTAGTCACAGCTTTTACTAAGACTTCAGCAATGACATTATTCTGTGGGAGATCTGCAATAGGAGTAGTCCTATTGAACACAACCTCAATGGCTGCTTCAGTTCCAGTCGCTCGTGTTGGAGGTAATGCACTGTATCATGAAACGTAAAGGGACTTGTGTTAAATAATAATATAACATGTTCTATTGCCATGTGTCAAGGCCCAAATATTGCATATTTAGTAAAAACTGTGAAAAATGTTTTACCTGAAATTTTTCACGTTGCAGCGGTCAAACTTGTTTCCAAATACTTTTTTGTATATTGCAGAACACTGCAAAAAGGAAACAATATTTAAAGACCTCAATTCCTTTTCAAGTACACTTTTCATAATATTCAATTATACAGTTATGCAAATTTGACTGAAAATAATTTTCGTCTCAAGAGATTTGAGATTTTATTTAAGGTACTACACTGACATTCAATGACAAATGTTTAATTTGAAAGTGCACTCACTGTATTTATGACTCGTTCTTCAAGGTTTTTAAATTCACTGCTGCTGGGGTCAGTAAGGGCATCTGAGAAAGGTTCTCCTTTCAAGTCTACTGAGAGGCTATACACAGGTTCAGGGGCCAAAGTAATTGGTGAAGCTGTAGTAGGTGCAGCTGTTGTAGATGCAGCAGTTGTAGGCACAGCAGTTTTAGGTGGGGCTGTTGATGGTGCAGCAGGAGTAGGTGCAGTAGTTGTAGGTGCGACTGTGGTTGGTGTGGCGGTTGTAGGTGCTGTTGTTGTAGGTGCTACTATTGTAGTTGCTACTGTTGTAGGTGCAGCTGTTGTAGGTGCAGCAGCTGTAGGTGCTGCAGTCATAGGTGCCACTGTTGTAGGTGATGCAGTTGTAGGTGCGGTTGTTGTAGTTGCAGCTGTTGTAAGTGCAGCAGTAGTAGGTGCAACAGTTGTAGGTGCTGCTGTTGTAGTTGCTACTATTGTAGGTGCAGTCGTCATAGATGCAGCTGTTGTAGGTGCAGCTGTTTTAGGTGAAGCAGTAGTAGGTGCAGCAGTTGTAGGTGCTGCTTTTGTAGGTGCTACTGTTGTAGGTGCAGTTATCGTAGATGCAGCTGTTGTAGTTGCTACTGTTGTAGGTGCAGCTGCTGGAGGTGCGGCTGTGGTTGGTGCAGCTGTCGTAGGTGCAGCAGTTGTAAATACAGCAGTTGTAGGTGCTGCTGTTGTAGTTGCAGCTGTTGTTGTTGCTACTGTTGTAGGTGCAGTCGTCGTAGATGCATCTATTATAGTTCTGGCTGTGGCTGGTGTGGTAGATGCTGTTGTTGTAGTCGCTACGGTTGTAGGTCAAAAGAGTCGTAGGTGCTACTGTTCTAGGTGCACCTGTTTTAGGTGTAGCAGCCGTAGGTGCAGCTGTTGTTGGTGCGGCTGTGGTTGGTGCGGCTGTTGTAGGTGTTGTTGTTTTCGGTCCTACTGTTGTAGGTCCGGCAGTCGTAGATGCACTAGTTGTAGGTGCAGCTGTTGTAGGTGTAGCAGTCGTAGGTGCATTTGTTGTAGGTGCGGCTGTGGTTGGTGCAGATGTTGTAGGTGCAGCAGTTGTAGATGCAGCAATAGTAGGTGCAGTAGTTTTAGGTGATACAGTTGTAGTAGTTATGGTTGTAGGTCCTGGAGTTATAGGTGATGCAGTCGTACGTGCCGTTGTCGTAAGTGCTGCTGTTGTAGGTGCAGCAGTTTTAAATGCAGCAGTAGTAGGTGCAGTAGTTGTAGGTGCTGCTGTTGCAGGTGCTACTGTTGTAGTTGCTACTGTTGTAGGTGCAGCTGTTGTAGGTGTAGTAATCGTAGGTGCAGTTGTTGTAGGTCCAACAGTTGTAGGCGCTGCTTTTGTAGTTGCAGCTGTTAGGTGCAATCGTCATAGATGCATCTGTTGTAGTTATGGCTGTGGCTGGTACGGCTGTTGTAGGTGCAGCAGTTGTAGGTGCTGCTGTTGTTGTCGCTATGGTTGCTGTTGTAGGTGCTACTGTTGTAGGTGTAGCAGTCGTAGGTGCAGCTGTTGTTGGTGCGGCTGTGGTTGGTGTGGCTGTTGTAGGTGCTGTTGTTGTCGGTGCTACTGTTGTAGGTCCAGCAGTTGTAGATGCACTAGTTGTAGGTGCAGCAGTTGTAGGTGCTGCTGTTGTAGGTGCTACTGTTGTAGGTGCAGCTGTTGTAGGTGCGGCTGTGGTTGGTGCAGCTGTCGTAGGTGCAGCCGTTGTAGATGCAGCAATAGTAGGTGCAGCAGTTGTAGGTGCTACTGGTGTATAGGGCTGTCAAAATTGCTTAAAAATTACGTTTGAATATTCCCTCTAAACGAATATTCGAACTATTCGAACATCTGGTTGCGCATGCATCCAAGGTGGCGCATCGTGACGTCAGAATTATGCAATATCCGGCCGAGCCGACATCGCGCACGTCTCTTTTTTTGAGTTTGCCGACAACAGGACTCTCAGGCCTAGTCCACACGGACACAGGTATTTTTATAACCGGAGTTTTTTCTCCTCTGTTTTAAAAAAAAAAACCGTCCACACATGCTCAGTTTAAAATAAATCTCCGTCCACATGAAAACGCAAAAACACGCTGTCAAGCCATTGCAAAGAATCGTCAACAAACATCAACAAAGCAGTTAGCGGCGCACAATATGACGTCAAACACAGCTGATAACGGCGCACACTCTGACGTCGCAAGGCAAAAAACCCGGTTCTAATGTCCACACGTCAACACTGTAACCGGCGTTTCTGAAAATGCTCACCCTGGCCGGAGTTTTCAAAAATGTTCGGTTACAGTGCCCTGAAACTGCGTTTTCGTGTGGACGGAAGGCCGAACCGCGTAAAAAAAGTCATGGTTATAAAAATACCCGTGTCCGTGTGGACTAGGCCTCAGAGTGACTGCAGGTCTCTCTGGTAAACTTACCGGGTTAAGATGAGTTCTTTTATGGTGAATGAAAGGCTCGATCCAACAAAGTAGGTCAGTGAATCAAATCAAACCATTGACGGCAATGCTGCTGCCACTTCTGCTGTTGTTTACCTTTTTCTTCTTCTTCTAGTCCGTAGAAAGGGCAGTGTCAGTAGCCTTTGCTCATTAGCGCCACCGCTTTCAGGAGAAGACTGCAGCTAGTGTCGCGACCACCTGCACAGATATAAATAGTCACGGCGATCTCATGATGTCACATTTGTATGCGCCAGCTGGGCTGCATCCAGTATGTAACGGCTTTCAGGCGCGCTTAGCAATGCAGACAGCCAGACAGCCTCTGCTACCGCGTTTTTTTTTTAAAATTTTTATTTTTATTTGAATATTAATTTTCACCTTCGAAATTCGTTTTTTTAAAACTATTCGAATATATATTCAAATTTAGAATATTCGGTGACAGTTGTTATTAGTGCGGCTTTTGTAGATGCTGTTGTTCTAGGTGCTAATGTTGTAGTTGCTGCTGTTGTACTTCCAGCTGTTGTAGCTGTAGCAGTCGTATGTGCAATTGTTGTAGGTGCGGCTGTGGTTGGTGCAGCAGTCGTAGGTGCAGCAGTTGTAGATGCTGCAGTCGTAGTTGCCGCTGTTGTAGGTGTAGCAGTCGTAGGTGCAGCTGTTGTAGGTGTGGCTGTGGTTGGTGCAGCTGTTGTTGGTGCGGCTGTGGTTGGTGCGGCTGTTGTAGGTGCTGTTGTTGTAGGTGCTAATGTGCTATTGTTGACCTGTCTGAGACAGTACACAACATCAGTTACAAACATTATCCTATTGGAACAATGACCAGAAATAGTAGTTGTAGTAGTTCATGGCATAGCAGGGCAGTGCAGGGCATTACAGGATGTAGCAGGGCACAGCCGAGTATGGCAGGGCTTAGCAGGAAGTAGCTATGTTACTGGTTACTGGTTGCACAGTGTTCGTCATTTAAGTGTGGTACTTCTTTAAGCCTTAAATAGCAATTTCTTCTTCCATGCCTCAGCTTTCAAAGCTAATCAGCCGTTTGCACTATCTTGTTTCAAGCTAGAGACACATTCGATTAGCATGAAAACATATCCCAGAGAACTGTCAACTCGGTAATCATGTGTTATTAACCCCTAGATTCATAGCAGGGCACAGCAAAGCATGCAGTGTAGGATTCTCGTAGGGTACAGATTTGATCATTGGCAAATTATCAAAGATGTTTTATCAATATTAATAAAGTTATGAATATGGTTATTAATAACTGTATCAAATCGACAAACAATCAAAACGGGGCACCACCCTGCAAGTCAGGGACCAATAATCAAACTGTGGAACAGTCTCATTTCTGTGGTAATCCTTTAAAAAGGAAATAAAGGAAGGGGTGAATCCAAGCACGGACCTGATCGACCAGCAATTATTACAACAAGTACACAAATAATCACAAGCAACTGCTAATTAAGTATAATAAGATTTATTAACGTCACAGTTATCAGTAGCTAATCAATAATCCTTCAATAATAAACTTATATACCTTTTTACAATATCACAACCAAAAACAAAGCAAAAACAAAGCAGCATGGGCGGACACGTCTGTGTCCGTGTGTGAGTGTGTGTGTGAGAGAGAGTGAGTGAAAAGGGGGGGGTCGTCGAATGTAGTTCTAACACGAAAACAAACTCCCAAAATGGCTACTCCTGTGAGCTGCACAAAACTATTTAGCCTCAAGAGGGCGGTAGTGGTGCTGGGTGCACGGGCAGGGGCTGAATAAGCCAGGGGTTGCTAGGCAACGCGCACGCTTAGCCGGTATGGTAGCTAGTTCCTGTGTTAGCTCTGTACGAACGTAAGCCGATTCCACGTGTGAAGCTAGCCTACAGCGTTAGCTCGGGAGCTACGCGGCTAGCCTGTGTTGTGTGTGTGTGTGTGTTAGAGAGAGAGAAGAAAGAGAAGAAGAGTAAAGAAAAGAGGCACTTTGATCTTAGTTATCGATAATGACCCAGTTCCCCTCAGACACTCAGGTCTGGGCTAATGTGTAGTTAAGACAGACTGAGACAGCTACTTAAAACAACATAAACCAACGGTATAATTGATCGATTATACATTCACAGAACAGATTAATAATCACATATGGACCAGTACATGATTAAATCAGATCACATTAATGGCAACAATGGTAGCGAACCCTTTGCTCATTAATAAACACACTACTTATCTCTGCCCAGACGTCAGCCTTTTTACGGTGTGTTCAGTCCGTTTATTCCTGTCCATAGATTTCCACAGAAATTAAACAGAGCGGGTCCCTGGCTCTCGTCAGCAACCACGGAGAAACTTCCCTCCAAAAAGCAGCAAGGGGCAAGTTTAGTCGACTTTGAGAAGAAAAACGTTGTTTCCTTCTCACTGCAGATATGAAAACACTGGTGCGTTTTCAAGGATCCACCGAAATAAAATCCACTTTCTCCAGAAAATGGAAGTTCAGCACAAGCGCTTGCGCGCCTCCTTTCAGCAACGGGAGTTGCAAGTGAAGACAAAGAAGTTTCCTAGGATCAGGTTATTTATAGGTTAAGACTGCATGCTGTGTTTATGGGCCTGCTGAACCAATAGGAAGACTCGAAACTCTTGAAGGGGTGAAGACTACAATCTTGTAGTTCTTTGACTTCCTGCCAGTTGTGAGGCGTTTCCCTTCTGGCTGGCATTTTCGCATAGAGGTGTGAATTACATGCAGGCCAAGATTCCTTTGTCTTGGCCACATGTTCCTTTGTCTCTGAGCCCATATATGTCCTGTATCCAGAGGTCAGTTTAATCTGAGGCCTTTTGGTTAAAATCAGATTTAACCAGCTTCTTGGTCCCCAACAGCAGGATGTAGCTATGTTACTGGTTACTGGTTGCACAGTGTTCGTCGTTGAAGTGTGGTGCTTTTTTGAGCCTTAAATAGTGATTTCTTCTTCCATTCCCCGGCAATTAGCTTTAGTATCTAATCAGCGGTTTGCGCTACCTTGTTTCAAGCTAGAGACACATTTGATTAGCATGAAAACATATCCCAGAGAACGGTCGACTCTGTAATCGTGTAATTAACCTTTAGATTCATTTTGCACCAGAATTGTCATTTAATGCTTATCACTGCATTAACTTATTGTAAAGTGTTACCAGACATTGATATAAACAATGACACCATAATCCAGGAGAGGTAAAAATGTGGTAATATCAAGTTGTTTCCTGGTATTAAGCGGATAAACAACTCATTTCAATTTAGGTGTTCAATAAGTAACTTAAAAGAATTTTTTATCAATTAAAATGTCTGTTATTTAAGATATAAGAGGCTACAAACTGGATATGGGTGAATTATGTGGATGTAATAGAAAGGAAAACTGCTAGCACCTTTTTTTGTTCGAAAACAGCATACCCTTTGTTTTGTCAGCATTTAACACCAGTTTGAGAGGGAACAAGTGTGACTGTCAAATGTGACATGCAGATGTACAAAGACCAGGGCAATAGTGTTTGCATGACAATAAACAATTAGAATACAGATGTAAAGATGCATCAGAAACATTCTGACCCACTTTTCTAACATAAATTGTGAAGAGAGTGGGGCCTAAAACTGACCCTTGCAGCACATCTTTGGTGACTTCTAAATAACTGGACAAGAGACCATTAAGCTGCACACACTGCTTATGACCTGAAAGGTAGTTTACAAACCATCCAACAGCCTGCTGTAAGAAGTCTACATCTGAAAGCTTTGGAATGATTTGTGTACAGTGCAGCACAGTATTCTTCGGAATCCAAGGGATCCACAACACATTTTAACACTTTGGAGGCAGTTACTGTGCTGTGTTGTTTTCTGAAACCAGACTGATGGGGAAATAAAACCACAAATACTCCTTAATCTGATCATTCAGTAGCTTTTTGTAGTATCTGGACTTCTAACGGACCTTTTATAAACTTTGTCTTAAGTTTTTGGTAACAAAGAAACTTGTATGAACTTTAGCCTACATTCGCTGGACTCTGGAAACATCTGGAAAGAATAAGGGCTGCCCTTGTTGGCTTGGTTCCTAAAGGATGATAGCCATTGGTCAAAGTATTGTTTCCTCCCCCAGCTATGTTACATATGTTATAGAATATATACCATGTTCAAACAAAGAAAGTCAGAGGACCACTGGAGAATTGGGAAAACAGGTCCTCTCCAAGCTTTGCAGAGCTTGTAAACTGATGCTGATTTCTTTGATGTAAATAAACCTCTATAATCAAGAAATAGTGTCGGCGGATTCCTCTCCACACAACATTACAGCATCGCTACCAAATACACCACATTTTCAAGAACCTTGCAGAGTTTGGAAATGGGCCGATAATTAACACTGGCCATAATAGCTGCAGCCAAGATTTAAAAACACTATATGCAAATAATTCACAACTTCTGATGATTTTCTTTGCATAAAAAAATCCTTTCCTCTCACACCTTCTTTCAGTCTGCTAAAGCCAATTCTAAAGTAAAAAAAATACAAAAAGAAACCATGTTAAGTCTTCAGAATTTAATGCTAAAACTTAAACCCTGCCTGACAAATTGAACGTTTTTCTTCAAATGTCATGGTCAAGTTGGAAGAAAACATTTCTATAAATACATATTTTTTTCCAACTTGACCCTGACCTCTGATTATGATGGAGAGGGACAAAAAGAGATCACGACAAGATACCAATTCTGTATCACATTTTTATATATCCCCCCTTTCTATCTGCTTTCAATGTTTTAAACTTTTTCAATGTCTTTTAATTTAGTCCAGTTTACATCTGAGGTACTGCCAAAACGTTTACCTTCTGTAACATTCCACATCTATTAGGGCCTTTATATTGGAACAGAGGAAAGGCTAGTGATGTGACTCATAGGTGACAGTCTGAAATGTTGTGACACAATAGCAATGAACATCACAAAATCACAGGATACAGAATTCTAGCAATGTGTAAGTTTAGTGTAGGCCTATAATGGCACACTCCATTCTTGTATCCTGTGAAAACGGTTGCTGGTGCATTCCACCTATGTGAATGTTGAAAGAGGTTTGACTATCGTGACGGTAAGTTATGACAAACAAATAAATATAGATTTCCAATGAAAAGATAATGAATGGAAAAAAAAGTGACAAAAAAAAGAATTGCATCTCAAACATGTTGAACAAAAATTGTACATGATATTTGGAATTATCATACAAAATATGAAAATAGATGATTAAAAACAGTATATATATATATATATATATATATATATATATATACATATATAGACACACATCAAAAGGATATGTGTCTTAAGGCGTTTTCACACCTGTAATTTGTTTGCTTTGGTCCAAATCAGTTGGTGAGTCGGTAAACTTGGAGTGATTTGCCCTCGGTCGGTTTGGTTTGGTTTGGTTTCACGCCTGGAAAAATCCAAACGTGCCAAAATGCGTCATTACAAAACAGGCAAGAATGGCCAGCTGTCTTATTGGTCAGATATGTCTGAGGGCGGGAGCAAGAAAGTAAATACAGGAAGAAGGTCCTGTGTTCTGGTCTATCTATTAGGGCCTTTATATTGGAACAGAGTAAAGGCTAATGACGTGACTCATATTTTCAGAAATGTTCTTACATCTTAGTGACAAACAAAACAAAATATCCGCAGACAGACTTGTCACTTCCTTGGCTCAGTATAATGGCACACTACCTTCTTCTGTCCTGGTGCAATCCACATACGTATGTGAATGTTGAAAGAGGTTCGACCAGTGTGACAGTAAGTCATGACAAACAACTGAATATATATTTGTGGTAATGAAGCAAGAAGAAATGCAGAAAAAAATAATTAGGCTACATATTTAAACATAGTAAATGAATATTGTATAATCCGTCCATCCAGACTCTCTAATCTTACTACACATCATCTAAATGAATGGAACGATTGATGGAAAATATGTACATCGTTGTGTATGTGTCAAAAAATACAGAATTGTTTTTTGGGCATTTTTTTATTTGATAAGAGACAATGGAGCAAAATAAGCCATAAAATGTGTACTGCTGACTGAAAAGCAATAAAACTCCTAAACAGACAACACACTGCCTTTTTGATGCTTTCTTAGAGGTTGTACCTTCTGGTACAACCTCTAAGAAAGCATGTGTTTTGTTGTAGATTTACATGGTTTACTTTTAAAAAAACACCACATTTTTGTTGTACTGCACATTGCTGCAGCTCCTCTTGTCACCGTGTGTGTTGAGCTCTCTGTTTTAGATACTGAGTGAGGCATCTCCCCTCTATTCATAATTTTCACGTGATGTCACAGCACTATGGGAACGCCCACCTGGAGGGCAAAAAGAAGCTGCCCTCCACTGTCCGTGAACGAGCCGGCCCAGCTTTTACCACATTGTAGCCTAAAATATCAGATAGTTGTTGTTCAACTGGATGCACAAACCGAAGAGAGACAAACCTATACTCTGCTCCCTGATACTTCCCCTCTGCCCTGCCGGTCCTGTATTCTACACAAGATATATTGCTAACGTTTCGTAGGTAAACATCGCTAAATTAGTTCACAGCTCCGTCAGATTATCAAAAAAGACATGGGATCATTGATGTGTGTTTCTGACTGCCGGTGTTAGCTAGCGTAGCACGCTAGCTAGCTATCCTATTCCCAGAATCGTGTCTGATCGCAGACAAAATGGCAAAATCAAATGCAATCCAACAGCACATTATACAACGTAAACAAAGACACATGTTGCGGGGGACGTTTATGAAATGAGCAGTGGTGAAAGTTATGACATCATGTTATGATTGAGTGTAGCTAACTAGCTAGCGCATTAGCTAACATTAGTTGAAATAATTACACTTAGGGAACGTTCGGTATTTATTGAATGGACCACTGGAGGAAAATAGGGGAGGGTCATGTCTTTTTATTGTTTGTTGAGGGGAGGGTCAGCCAACATTTTTTTGTGCAGAAGGTCACCCAAGTTTTGTATTCATAGAAATAGCAAAATTTCAAAGTTAGACAGCAATTAGTATAACTTTGGGTTGCAAACTAAAGAGTCCTTACTGCACATGTGGAACTCTCAACAAAGATGGAATTCATAGTTTTCAGTCACGTGACTGCAGGGCAAAACACACTAGGAATCAGAAATAGCGCTGCCGTACAAGCCTGTCAATTTTTTCTATTATATATATATATATATATATATATATACACACGTTTTATTTGTATTTATTTTATTGTCTTTTGAGAGGTGATCAGAACACTTGTGGATTGTAAAAGAGAAAAACTTGACAGGCTTGTACGGCAGCGCTATGGAATTCCTAGTGTGTTTTGCCCTCCAGTCACGTGACTATGAATTCCATCTTTGTTGAGAGTTCAACATGTGCAGTAAGGACTACTAGCCAGTCTTAAGCAGAGTAGAGGCCCTGACAAGCATGCTAGTGTTATCCAAAACAGGTTTACGCATGGGGAGTGGAGTTTGTTTAGGGTAAGAATACCAGGGTAAGCCAATGAGACCCTGCAACTGCCTCCAGAGTCCTCCGGAATAACATATCCATGCCCCTTGAGACACCTAAGGCCCTAAGGCCACAGCTCCCCGCCAAAGCTTCAGCAATGGAAGCTTTTAGCATTGTCCATTCGGGTTCAATGCCCCAAGCCTCCATAGTGATGCACAAAAAGCACCGCCAGAGGTGTGAGTTGAATGTCTGTTGGACAGGGGCCTCCTCCAGATGTTCCCAGTTTACCCACACTACACCACACTTTATCATTTGTTTCCCCGAGTCTTAAATAAAGGTTTGAATTCATGGAAAAAAAAAAACTTAACTCCACACAATG
This sequence comes from Perca flavescens, assembly GCF_004354835.1. NCBI lineage: Eukaryota > Metazoa > Chordata > Actinopteri > Perciformes > Percidae > Perca > Perca flavescens. Next base: position 32,070,766 of record NC_041349.1, read on the forward strand.
ATGTAGCTGAAATATTTTATAGAATATGTTTTTAAGGCAATAATTATATGACTTATAAATACAACCACAGCACCAGTGCAGCAATATTGAACATTTCCTTATTCTATTTGCATAAATTGTACTCCCAGCAAGATATGCATAATGCATTAAGTATTTTGTTATTTAATATTATGTACAGTTAACTTCTGTCTGACCAGCCTCAGACTTAGTGATAATGTTCATGCATCACTACTAGTGAAACAGTTCTGATATTAAGCTCTGATATTTTCAGGAAATATAGTTGAAGTCACTGGTGTTCCGTGTTTTTTCATTCACTTTATTTGGAATTTTGTGAATAAAAAGAAACATAGACCATTTAAAAAACATAAAAGAAAAAAGAAAAAAATACTACCATTTAGATATATAATTAACAATATATGTAGGAAATAAAAGTGACTGCAAGAATGTATTGGGCCCTATTTTAACGATCTGAAATGCAAGTATCAAACGCCAAATGCAAAGCTTTGTGGGCGGATCTCGGGGCGCTGTTGCTATTATACTGGCGGGATAAATGACTCTTGCGCCCGACGCAAATCTAAAATGGGTTGGTCTGAAGTAGCTACATTACTCATAGATGTGGTTTGGGCGTAACATGCAATAAACCAATCAGAGCGTTATGTCACATTCCCTTTAAAAGCAGGCGCGCTTGTTCCGTGGCGGATTGCTGTTATAATGGAGGATTTGCCTGGTGCATACATCCATGGGCGCACGCAGGGCCGGTTCTAGCCCTTTGGTTGCCCTAGGCGAGATTGAGATTTCTGCTCATGTTCAAAACTTTGTGCACATTCAAAATACACTATATCTCATCTGTGTTCTCTGAGGTTTGGAGGAGTCATAAAATAAAGTGATAATACAATAAGCTATTACAAGAATAAAGTCACTGTATTTCAGAAAATAATCCACCTGCACCATAGTCTGCTGTGCAGTACGTGACATCTCTGCTGAGACGGTAGATGTCAGACCTCCTGACAGACTCAGAGCCCTGTTTGAGACGCTGGTCTCTGAATGAGACAGTTTAGGGAAGTGGCTGTAGCTACGCTGCTCTACATCGGAGGTGGAAACACAAAACTAGGCAGAAATAGGGACACATCTGCTGCAGCATGCACACAGCAGAGCGCGTCCATAGTCCTGGATCCTCTGGCAAAAACTGGTCTGCACTGCTCTGCCTACTTTCCAGTTCCTCATCTCTCATTTCCACACTGTGCTCAGAGCTCCCTGCTGTCTTCACTCCCATCATCCTCAATCACATCTTCTCCATCATCTTTCTCTATGAAGGATACATCTGATATTAACCTCTTATCCTAATTATAACCTAATATAATAGAACTTACTTAACACCTTTCAGTCAAAATGGCTAAACATGGTTTGCTTTAATTTTGATATAAGCTCACCTTGTCTCAAATCCAAAGAGGTTGATGAGGGGTCTGTTGCTACTCCACGCCCTGGTGGGACAGTTTCTGAAACTGAGGGCCATGTGTTCCACAATGTTAACATCTGCTTCTACTGAATCTGACATAACTATAATGTTGACATATGTATCTACCGATGAGCTACCAAGCTACTTGACACTGATTAGCCTATTACTGCTAATTATAGACATTATAGCCTATTCATTTAAAATTAAACATGTTTTAAATGAGGCTATTACAATGGTGTGTTGTATGCAAACAGCATTGTTAGTGTTTATGTATTTAGCCTTTACCTCAGATTACATGTATAACCAAATGATCAAGTGCATGTTCTGCTCTTTATAAGGGTTGTCTCAGTCTGTTTTTAGCGCTAACAGTCACGGAGAGATATTAAAGCAGTTTAGCACCATGGATTTGGTTTTCTAGTTAGTGCTCACCTTTCTTTGAAAAGAAGTCAGTTACCAATTGTTTCCCCTCATTCTGTTTTCTCTCCTCCTCCTGTCTTTCCTTTCTTTTTGGTAGCCTGATTTGGCTTTCTTTGAGAATTAACAAGGGGGGGGTTGTGAGACCTAAATGTATACAAAATGTAGTGGGTCAATCAACCAAGTTATTCAGCCAATACACTAAATTTACATTTCATCTGATATGCATTATGAAATGTTATTAGGAAATACAAATATCCAGGTAAAATCAAATATATTCCAGACTTTTCAAGGGCCCTCCCTCCCCTTGGGCCCTGGTAATCAGTATTGGTTTTACCCCCGGTCCGATGCCCCTGGTGTCTGTGCCGCTGCTCGTCTCTATTTCTCCAGAGAGAGAGGACACTAAGCGATGCACAGGACTGCTTCAGAGCGCCGTGTGTTTGAGTCTGACCTGAGACGGGAAACGTCGCGTAATGAAAGGTTGACCAGTAAACGTGTGGCTGAGGGGGCGCCTTTAGATGATCATGTTTAATAAACACGTTTTTATTTTGCTTGTCGTTCTAATTCTATTATTAATGGGAAGTAGACCTAAGGGCGACACGGCGCCCCCAACACATTTGACGCCCTAGGCAGTCGCCTAGATCGCCTATAGCAATCGCCGGCCCTGGGCGCACACCAGGAGCGCTTCACAGCCGAGGAGACAGACGTTTGCTATTGATTTTTCTTTTTGACATCTCACAAAAACATACTTTCCGATTTTTGGGCTCACTGTCACTGAATCACGAGGTTATGAATGCATGGTGATATTTTTGCAATGTAGTCTAACATTAGACTGGGATTACCTCACTATAGACAATGCAGCTCTTCTGTCTCTCCTCTCCCGTGCTGCTGCTGCTGCTGCTGGGGCATTTGGGTAAAGTGGCATCGGCACATGCAGTTCAACATCACATCTCCTTAAGTCCTCTAATATTTTCTCATTTATGTCATCAACACATCCATGATTCATGGAAAAGTTATTGGCTGATAAGTGGCAGGCTTGACTAAGAGCTCCAGGGGAGCCACGCTTGATTCCTGTCAGTTCCATAGTGAGAGTGGCGCGCCAGAAAACTTCTGGGCGCTGCAGAAAATTAAATATGTTATAAATAGTTTTTCCGCGTGAGAAATACAATGTGTGGCGGGAGAGCGTGACAGTCACGCTCAATGTGTGACACTTGAGAGCCCTGGTTTCCTTGCAGCTCCGCTACAGTAGCAGCGAACCTTTAACGTTACCTGCCGGTCACATGGTCTCTAAACAGTCGGCTCACAGTGAAGTCCTGCACGGATCAACAGATGTTAGAGTCCGGCGGCTGCTCGCTCCGTTTGTTATAATACGCACCGAGCAGATTAATGGAGCCGCTCGGTGTTTGACTAGCTAATAATCCGTTAGCCTGTTATCTTGAGCTTTGTCTGAAGGCGCCGAGTGGCCAGCCAGGCTCGACACATTCCGCACATCCCCCCCCCCTCGGTACCGGTCAGAGAGGCGTGTTTTGTGTCTCGGTCCTCCGGTGCGTCCAGCGACGACGGGCTCCGGTCAGTTTTTAATTAGCCTACATTGGTAACAGTTAATTTTGTTACGGTATGAACCTAATCCTAGGAAAGGCAAACAATATAAGACCTTTGTAACGAAATCCAAGACTTTGTATACCAAATTCAAGGCTTTTAAGGCCTTAATTTGAGACGATCAAATTTAAGACTTTTTCAATGCTTTTAAGACCCCGCGGGTACCCTTACACACACACACACACACACACACACACACACACACACACACACACACACACACGCAGTCACTCTCTAGTCTAGTGCGCGTTCTTGCTCCAGATTCCGGGAGATTTGATCTCATTTGCGGGCGTCAATGAGCCGCTATTAATATGCGGGAGATTCCGGGAACTTCCGGGACAGTTGGGATGTCTGGATAAAGATATAAAGGCATAAAAAGGAAAATTTCCTCCCGTTTGGCGCGCCCCACCTGTCACGTCTCTATTCCCCACCAGTGGGGCGCGCCCCACACTTTGAGAACCGCTGGTCTAACTCTTGATCATAGTAGGCAGCTAAAACAGCGTAGCAGCGTAGCAGCCACGAGCATGCTGGAAAAAAAACTAAAGAAGAAGAGTTTGACCAATCACACCGTCGGGTCCTTTCCTCTAATGTCAAGTGGGGATATTGGCTACTGATAGTAAAACGAAAGCATCACATGCAAGTGTTATTCATTCCTCTCTCATTCCCGTTTAGTTTCCCGAAATTAAACACAAAAGGTTAAAACTGAGCGGAGGATGTGCGGAATGTGTCGGTGTCTGTCGGACCTTGGCTGGCCGCTCGCCGCCTTCAGACAAAGCTCAAGCTAACAGACTAACGGCTTATTAGCTAGCCAAACACCGAGCGGTAACATCTGCAGAGATTGGCTCTGTGAGAGCATCAATCTGCCCTGTGTGCGTAACAAACAGAGCGAGCAGCCGCCGGACTCTAACATCTGTTGATCCGTGCAGGACTTCACTGTGAGCGGACTGTTTAGAGACGATGTGACCGGCAGGTAACGTTAAAGGTTAGCTGCTACTGTTGCAGAGCTACAAGGAAACGCTGAACTGAGCTGTGTGTTTTCAGTGTTAAACACTGCTGCAGGTGTTCATGCATGACTGTTGGTGGTGATTTCCAGAGGTGGAAGACTTACTCACATCATGTATTGCAGTAAAAGTAGAAAAAACAATGTTGTAGATTTACAAATTACTTGTCCGTTACAAGTCCTGCATTCAACATCTTCCCTAATATGTAATAGTACAAAAGTGTTATCAAAATATACTTAAAGTACCAAAAGTGAAAGTGCTCATTATTTTGTGTAATTTATTTTATTGGATTATATTATGGTCAAATTAATTCTATTAAATATGACTGATAATTTAAATAAAATGTTTTATTTAATTCAAGTAGCCTACTTGAACATAATTATTTTCTAGGGTTTAAAATGTATACAGATTTTACATTTAATGGCACATTTTTTCCACGTGTGTGCTGCCGTGTTCATGAACCAGAACTTCGACAATAAATCAGTAAGTTGCTACTCAAAAACGTTTTTCAAGGTTGGCAGGTCTGTGTTCGACAACGGGAGGGTTTCAACACTAGGGTTCCCACTTGTCCTAATATGAATGAATAATAATTGAAAAAGTTGTAAATGCACTTTACATTGAGTGAGCAATCTCAAAGTGCTACAGAAAAAAAACATATATATATATACCACTATCATTTTTTGACATACGGCTAAAATTAAATTACAATGATCAATGATCATAATCTGCATTCAAACTGAAATTCTTATTGTTGGTTGCCTTTGTGTAATTTCTCCTTTTTTCTTTTCTTTCCAGGTCATCAGAGGGCCAGGCTAACCATCCTGTTCAGTGTCAGGCAGGCTAACCATCCTGTTCAGTGTCAGGCTAAGAGTGAGGAGAAATAGATTAGGTAGGTGACTAGTTAACATGCACCACAATGTTCAACTGTAAATTCGTTGGCTGTGAGCATGTGTCTGAGAATGTGTGTAACTAGGTCCTACCAGCAGGCTGCTGGGCCTATACTGCCTGGCACATCAGCTCTACCACCTGACACACCCTTGAAATGTCTGCTTGAGGCTTGTGCATTTAAGTGTGACACTTTGGCCTCTCTTATTAAGCATTTGAAGACGCACATAAGGGGAGGAATGGTAACTAGATGTCCATTTAGAGGTTGTGATTGCACGTTCACACACGTGATGACTTTTGCTTCACATATTTCCAGAAAACATAGGTGTGCAGAGGATTCAGTTTCAGATGACCTTGTTTTAGACAAGTCTATTGCTACAGAGCCGTTGCCAGGACCCAGTCAGTCATATTCAGAGACTGCCGAGGAACATAATGAACCACAAATGCCATTAGCTGTCGACGAAAACCTATTTTTAAAGAACCTTACACTTTTCTACCTGAAATTGCAATCTAAGCTACTCTTACCAGCAAGCACCATTCAATCCATTATTGATGGTTTTCAAAGTGCTCATGAACTTGGTCTGTCCAATTCCCTAAACATTCTGAGTGAGAAACTAAAAGAACTCGGAATCCCTCAGGCCACTATAAGCAGCATCACTGAAGAAATGAACAAAGATGATCTACTCACACTCTATAACAGGGGAATGCTCAGTACAGATGCAAAGAGGAAGGCTGCTTTTAAAGAGTGTTTTAACTATGTTCATCCCGTTCCTTTGCTCTTGGGCAATGATGAAAATGACAAAGAATGTTTTGCTCAGTATGTTCCTATACATGAGACATTGGTGACACTTTTCAAAAATGATTCTCTACGCAAACAGTATACCATGACACGTTTGCAGCCATCTACTGATGCTGTCTATCAGGATGTCAAGGATGGAGAAGGCTTTCAAAGTAATCCAATGTTGAAAGCTGACCCTTCTTCACTTGGTTTAATACTGTACCAAGATGCCTTTGAGGTTGTCAACCCCCTGGGCTCAGGGAAAAAAAAGCACAAGGTTTTAGCGGTTTACCTAACTCTGACTGACATCTTGCCTCACAATAGATCTTCTATTGATCAGATGCAACTTGTTCTCTTATGTAGGGAACAGGACTTTAAGTATTTTGGGGTAAATAAAATTTTTGCTCCCCTGATTGAGGACCTCAAAATTCTGGAGCAGAGAGGTGTAGTCACATCTGATGGCATTGTACTAAAGGGCTCTTTGGTTGCCATTGCAGGAGACAACCTGGGATCCCATTCTATTGGGGGATTCTTGGAGAACTTCAGTCGGTCTACTTATTTTTGTTGTTACTGTGAGGTGTGTAGAGATGATTTCCTGACTAATCCTATATCGTGTGGTACCAAAAGAACAGCCCAATCATACGCAAGTAATTTGCAAGAGCACGAAACTACTGCCACTGACTCTGTATGCGGCATCAAGTTTGACTCTCCTTTCAATCAGCTTTCACATTTCCATGTTTGCCAGCCTGGCCTACCACCATGTCTAGGCCATGACTTATTTGAGGGAGTCATAGCTTATGACCTTCCTTTATATATTCGCCATTTAGTTGAGGATAATCATTTTACATACCTGCAGTTAAACAGGTGCAAGAACCAGTTCAGATATGAAGTTAACGATGGTAAGGACAAACCAGCAGACCTCTCTCCCAGCAGCGACAAGCTCAGTGGGCATGCAGTTCAGAACTGGTGTTTGCTTAGACTTCTCCCACTCATGGTGGGTGACAGGATTAAAGATCCCTGCGAAAATGAGGTGTGGCAAATCATTTTGCAGCTGAGGGAGATTGTTGAGCTCATCTGTGCATTACAGAGGGCCAGGTTGCGTATCTTAAAGTCCTCATAGAGGAGTACATAGACAACAGGACAAGGCTTTTCCCCAATGCCCCCCTCAGACCAAAGCACCATTATCTGTGCCACTATCCATCTCTCATCATTCACTTTGGCCCACTTATTCGCCTATGGACACTCCGATTTGAGAGCAAACATAAATTTTTTAAACAGTGTGCCAGAAAATTGCACAATTTTAAGAATTTGTGCAAAACTCTAGCAGAGAGGCACCAACTTCTACAAGCGTACTTGAGTGCAGGAAACTTGTTCCCTCCACTTGTACAAGCAGAAAAGGGGACTGATTTTCATGTTGACGATTACAATGACAGGATCAGGGCATCTGTAGCCAGTTGTCCATTCCAGTTACAGTCGGCAGTGGCTTGTAACTATGTTACAGTCAAAGGCACAGATTACAGAAGGGGGATGTACATTTTACTAGAGAACAGTGATGAAGGGCTACTTATGGGGAAGATTATGCTAGTTATTGTTGTTCAAAATTCTGTCTATTTTGTCTCAGAGAAACATACTTTTGTAAAGTTATGTGACACAGGTGTGTACTGTGACCTAGGAGTGGCCCAAGACAATTATGTGTGCATTAAGCAGGAAGATCTACTGGACTACTATCCTCTTTCAGCATACAACGTGTATGATCAGTCCCTTATTGCTCTCCACCATTCTTTTCCAGAGGCAGTATGAGCAGGGAGGAAAGTGAGGACACAGGATACGTGAGGAGAGACGTGAGTAGTAGAGCAGGCTATGTAGTTATAGCTTAGTTATAATTTTTTTTTCGGTTTGGTAGCCTTGAATAAAGTTGATTTTGTCTTTAATTTGCTTTGTTGATTGAACAGACTATAGTAGGAAATATGCATACAGTGTAGGGATGGCAAAAATTTGAAATTACAGTGTTTCATGATTCACTACTTAATGAGACTAGGTCAAGGAAGCAGTGTGGTCATACTTGCCTGGTCTCCCTGATGACCTTCTTACCACCATGCTGGATGAGCTTGGGGTCGAGTCTTTTGAAGATCTGACCTTGGTGGAGGAGAGGGATCTGGTGAAATACCTCAAACCTATCCAAAGTCGGAAGTTAATGAAGGGCATCAAGGACGGTAAATTCATCTGTTCACCCATTACACTTTTTACTCTTTCATGTCACTGAACTAGGGCCTTGGAACATTGGCACAACTGGTAGACAATATACTTTGTATGTAGTGCCAAGCTCATACATCGGTTACCTGTCAAATACTAATCTCAGGTGTGCAGCACAGCTTATAGACCTTATTCATGTGTGTGCCATTTGTTCAGTGTGACGTAATGGGTTGGGGAAATGTATAATAGGCATAAAAAATAATAATTGGAATTACAAACTAATCAACACTGGGCTGTTTTTCACTGCTGTTGTTTTCACATCTGGAAATGCATAGAAGTGAATGCAGCTGATGCTTATTACTTGCATGCATTTCCAAACTTAATAACAATAGCAGTGAAACACAATCAGACCCTTTTATTATATGTATTGACCTGTTATTTTAACTATTGTTTTTTAAGTGGCATTATCAGAGCAATCTTTTAACATGAGTCAATGGACACTTCTGCGTTCTCCCAACCCATTATGTCACATTTGAACAAATGGCACTCGCGTGAATAAATTCAAATTGCTTCATCCAATAGTGCTGACAGGAAACCAATGTGTGAGCTTCCTCCAGGAAGTACTGGAGCAGGACTACAGTTAAGCACACAGTCTATTGACCCATAGCCCTACATCTTGTCCTATCTTAATTAATAAATTGTTTTTGTGCCTTCTAGGACTTGTTACTATTAGTATGGAGTTGGTCTCTGCTCCTGATCCAAGTGCTCCAAGTTCCACAACTCCATGTTCTCCAAACACAACATTCCAGCCTCCAAATCAGCTGTTGCCCAGCCCTCCAAGCACTGCCCCAAGCAAGTCGAGCGCTTCACAACCTGGCGTACCATGGCATGTTGACTTTCGTCTCAACTGGGACCAGGTGTCATCAGCCATTCGACTTAGAGTGGAAAAAGAAGAAAGACCATTGCCAGACGAGAGAAAGGCCTTCGTGGTCGTGCTCGTGGACCAAATGATGCAGCACGACCGCAACCCAACCAAAGCCATGTGCCACAGCGTTGTGAGAAACATTGTCAGGTAGGGATGGGACTATTATCAATCAAATTAGCTGTCAGTTAATCCCCACCCCCTTCAACTGTTTGTAACTTTCACTGATTCATTCCCTGCACCTATGATGTAACAAGGGTGCAAAAATGAAGACTTTGTAAACATGGTATGTTTAAACAGAGCTAGTATATTCAAGAAAACCATACTAATTCACATGTTTTTATGAAGGTCTTGTTCAGCCTGATGTTTTTTTTAAGCGTGGTTCTTTCCTTTAAGTAATCCTTACATTAGCTGTACGCTTCTGTCGTAAGTGCCACAATGGTGACATGTTTTGTAATTATCCCACCCACATTTTCAGGAGCCATCCAAAATCATTTGGTGACATTGGCAAGCACGGTGATACTGCTGGAGACGGATGTCACTCTCTTCTGCAACAAGTAAAAACGAGAGTGGAGTACAAAAATAGGAATAATACTCTTGCTCAACGCCGCAGAGAAAGACCGCGCACGGGAATGGCAGGAGAGGCCACACTGGCAAGAGGTCCTGTTGACCAATACGGGTATGTGGCAGTATACATGTAAAGTCTGTCAATATTTGTTCGAAAGCATTGTATATGACCATGATTAACCCTGAAACAGGACAAAACATACTTTTCTCTCGACTACTTTATTGACACTTTGACATGGACCCTTTTCACAGCAAGCATGTTGCAATGTTAATAGTGTAGTAAACACAGGTGTAATTAACTGTGATTATGGCCTTGTTCCATTTAGGATTTAGTTGAGCCAGGGCGCCGATATTGTGCATAGTGGCTCTCTGGCATGCATGGTTGTGGTACCTTGACCTTAAAGGGATATTCCACCATTTGGGGAATTAAGCTAATTTTCCACCTCCCCTCAAGTAAAACAATTGATTTTTACCTTTCTCCCGTTCATCCAGTCGTTCCCTGAGTCTGAAGATACCACGTATAGCTCCAGCCTATCATAGATCATTGGATCGGATTAGGCCATTAGCATCTCGCCCTCAAAGTGACTAAGATTTCTGTAATTTTTCCGTTGCATTCTACGGGGACTATTTTCACGTGCTGCGTGATATCACTGCGCCCATAGTACGTTCGCAACGTTCCTTGATTATTACGCCAGAATGAGAGTTTAGTTCCATGTCAAATCAGCCGAGAAAATCGGCACGTTTCATTTTCCGTTTTATTGCACGTTCTAACTTGAAAAGAGACAACTTTTAAATAGGAAAAATTCCGGAAATCTTAGTCACTTTGCGGGCGAGATGCTAATGGTCTAATCCGATCCAATGATCTATGCTAGGCTGGAGCTATACGTGGTATCGCCAGACTCAGGGAACTGCTGGATGAACGGGAGAAAGGTAAAAATCAATTGTTTTACTCGAGGGGAGTTGAAAAATGAGCTTAATTCCCCAAATGGTGGAATATCCCTTTTAATTAGTTTGATAAAATACACCTGTGTTTACAACACTATTACACTGTAACATAACTTCTGTGGATGGGTCTATTTAGACAGTCACAACAGGGAATCAAACTGCTGACCCTTCAGTCATGAGATGACTTGCTCCAACTTCTGAGCTATAACCGTCCCCAATAGTACTGTTACCCTGTGATGCCCACTCCTAGGTGTGTCAGGTGGGGCCCAGCAGATTCGCCAGAGGGGGAGACCGAGGCAACGTTGGAGAATATGAAGAGGAATCTGCTGAACATCTACTCAGGCATGCCATCTACTGTCTTTTTGGGTAATTTTGTTTAGACTTTAGTAATTGGTCAAGATCTGAACCCTGTGTGTGTTGGACGGCTACAAGACCAAATTGTTACTTGGGTACTAACAATACATTTGTATGTCTGTATACACAGAGGAAGGAATGAGTGGGGCAGAGAGAGCAGAACCAATGATGGAAAAGACATACGTCATCCTGCGGAAATACCTTAACAAAGTGCCTGCTGCAGCAATGTCTGAGATCAAACAGGAATGGCCATTTCTCTTCTCTCAGAAATGCCTATTCTCACACTTTGGCCTCCTGACGGACGTCAGTGTCAGACCATCCTGGATTACTGTGCAACACTGGACAAACCCAAGATCCGTGATGTTCTGGCCTGCTATGATCCAGACTCTGACAAGGCTGCCTGCATCCTGCTGCTCCTAATGTTGTACTTCAAAGAGCCGAAAGAGAGTTTGATGCTTGAAGTTGATGTACGATTTTTTTATTCAAATATTTTAAATGTAAAATTATCAACATTTACCTTGCATGATTTACTACCTCTGACCAATGAACAATATTTATCCTTTATCCTAAATCCATGCTATTGTGTGTTAACTATGTTACAGCCATGTACCACTGCTGTGGACGTCAATACTGCAGAACTCCCCAGCACCCCCTGCTTGATCATTCAAGGTAATGTTACTTTGATATAGTATTGACATTTCTAACTCATTATTTAGTTTTCATTCTAGAAATCTACATGACCACAATAAATAATAATTATAATAAGAATTACATTTGTATAGCCCTTTGTATCTTAAGCAGATCGCAAAGTGCTCATAACACATAATGTTGTATCTGTTCATTTCAGGTGACATGATGAAGCCCTCTGGATGGCTTATATCCATCGAGGGACATGTCGTGATGGGCCCACACCCTTTCTTTTTACACGGAGTAGCTGCTTTCTTCAGCAGCTATTACGTCTTCAACCTTGAGTATCCTGCCGTTGGATCGTCGACGCTGGAGTTCATTCAAAGGTATTTTATAAAGATCACATTTAATCTTGTAATTATTGTAATATATAGTAATAACATTATAGTACAGGCTTCCAACTCAATGATTGTCTTGAGGTCTAAAATGCTGGGCATCAATCCTGAAAGAGGCTCAAAGACCAAGAAGCGGACAACAATGAACCCTCATGTGAGCACCCTTTTGAGGAAACTTATTGACTATGAGTGGGAATCATATTTTTTTTTTTTGCAGCGGTAGTTGTCAGGCTCAGTTTTGAGTAGCCTTGTTCTTTTTGTAATTTTTCAAGACACCTTTGCACTACAAGATTTTTACACAATGCTGTTGCATTTTGGGGACTCATTATAATTTTTGAGACTGAGAGGAGCACCTGACCCCTTTACAACTTTCCTTTATCGCTCTCTCCCTTGCTCTCTTATCTTGGTCTCTTATCTTGCCATGAAGGCCTCATTCCCATCCTGTCCATTATTGTTATTGTGACACAGCTAGTTGAATACCGTATTTTCCGGACTATAAATCGCACTTTTTTTCCTACTTTGGCTGGTCCTGCGACTTATAGTCAGGTGCGACTTATATATCAAAATATATATAATTTAACATGTTTTTACATGTTAATTCATACTGAAAACATTACCGTCTACAGCCGCGAGAGGGCGCTCTAGGCTTGTGACAACTAGAACGCTCCTCCTAAAGACAACTGAGAAAGAAAAGAGATGAACTGCAGGTAGTAAAATATTCAGCTGAAAACGGTAATCGAGCAGCAGAAAGAGAGTTTGAAATGAGGGAGAAACTTATGAGGGAGACTGTTGAAAAGGTGACTCTTACTGCAATGAAGAAAACAAAGAAAGCTAATCGGCTAATCGTGGGCTGAAAGCAAGACGGCCAGAGCTGGAGGAAGGAGTCGGGAGGGGCTCGTTCACGGTGCAGTTACGTCTCCACGCCTTTTAATACCTCCATGCTCCACGCCCTGCTAGCTAGTTGTTCTGTGTGCTATTGTATAGTTCAATAACTGTTAATGTGTTACGTTAACATACCGGACACCTACTGTATTCAGCGTATTGTTCTGTGTGCTATTGTGTAGTTGAATAACTCTTGTATTTATAATCTAAATAAATGCGACTTATAGTCCAGTGCGACTTATAGTCCGAAAAATACGGTAGTTGAATTGTGAGACAGGTAGTTGAATTGCAAGTTTGCACAATTTCTCTGCATTTTCTGCATTTTAAGATGGCTTTTATGACTAGGAAGTTGAATTTCTTGAACTCTTGAAGTTCATGGCATCTGCTGTACATTGAAAAATATTTATTTGTTAATAAATATGCCAGTGGGATAACATTGACTTTACCTCAGAGTTGTTTGTTGGGGGGAGGGGTTAATTGTACAATGATTGTAAATTCACAGTAAATGGAAGCTTCATCTGCATTACTTTTACAGTAAGTTACTGGACAATTTTAGCATGACTTCCACAGTATACATTGTAAATTCACAGTAAATTATTGGCAACTTGTACATTACTTTCACAGTACACACTGTAAAAGTACAGGGCCTTGTTGTAGTGATGTACAGCAAAAGATTGTAATTCCCCAGTAATGTACTGTAATATCACAGTAATTGGAAATGGCCAAAATCTCACTAATTTCAAACATTTAATTCAAAATGGCGGACTTCCTGTTGTGTTTAGGGTATGGCTCTAATGAAGTGTTTTGTACATCTTGACATGTTACATATGTGTACCAAGTTTCGTGAGTCTACGTTAAACTAGGGTTGGGCGATAAAACGATAACGATATGTATCGCGATAGACACATAATCAATATCAATAGAAAATGTGGTCGATAAAACGTTCGATAACTTGTTTTTCTTCATCAGAAGAAACCAGAGGTTGTGAATCAAGTTTGGTTGCATGAACAAAGGCCCTCACTCTCTGGCAACCTAGCAACGTGGGGAGTGACACTCTAACAGCCAATCATGTAACAGTATCATGTTTGGTTGCGCCACATCGCTGTCTCGTGTTCTTCAATAACAGAACCGGCGTGGAGTGGAAAGTGAGTGCCGCAGCGAGCGAGGAAATCCTTGATAAAACAGGAAAAGTCAGTATGGCAGTTTTGGGGATTTTATAAGTCTTACCGTGGTCAGACCAATGTCGTCAGACCAACACTGGTAATACCATAAACTTGTTTTACCACTTTAGCTCACACTTTCGAACACAGCCGTATTCGCCATCAACGTCCAACAACATCTGCAGCTGCAACACGGCACAAACAGCAGACCGCCATGGAGGGATACTCTGCATCAGCGCCTTACTAAACACTACAAGCAGCAGACCGCCATGGAGAAGTACTCTGCATCAGCGCCTTACTAAACACTACAAGCAGCAGACCGCCATGGAGAGGTACTCTGCATCAGCGCCTTACTAAACACTACAAAGAAATAACGGAGGCAGACATGCTGAGCACTGTCCAGAAGCCAGGTTACCAACCTAGCACTAAACCTGCAGAAAATAGTTCCTTCTCAGGTTTCTTATATTTAGCTAACACTTTGCAGTATTTTATGACACTTTATTAAGCATTTCTTACTTATTCTTTAATTTTGCACCTTAATGTTAAGAGATAATTGTTAAGTGTTCATTGTGATTTTAGACCTGTTTAGATTTTAATTATTTGAGTTTTTTCCATGGTTGTGTTGACATTTCTGCTTTTATAACTGAGGGGATTATAATCAGAGCAGGGTTAAGTTTAAAATAAAAATGTTTAAATTTAATATATTTTTCTCCCGGTCCTTATTTTAAATAGATCATAAAAAATATCAATAATTATCGATATCGACCGATATGAAAAACTTATATCGTGATACAGTTTTCAACCATATCGCCCAGCCCTACGTTAAACGCACTGCAGGGACTCAATTTTCTTAACTTTCTAGGGTCCAGGCCTGAGGACACCTACAGGCCAAAATTGACTTTTGGTCATAGCGCCCCCGGCTGGCAACAGGAAATCTGCCTTATATGATAAACATCATCCGATTTGCATGAAACTCAGAATGTGTGGTCTACGTGTGATACTGAGCCGCCCCCTATAATATGGCCATGCCCACTTACTCAGGCCACGCCCCCTTTCATAACATTTGAACCGTTTAAGGTATACCCTTGTGTGAGGTATCATTGAACTCAGCAGAGACTTCCTTCTTCATTGGTGATGGTTTGGCCCGCCCCCTATGTTCAAGCCACGCCCCCTTTTATTACTAATGGCCGATTGATGTAAACACTTGTGTGAGGTATCATTGAACTCAGCATAGACTTCGTTCTTCATTGGTGATGGTTTGGCCCGCCCCCTCTATTTAAGCCACGCCCCCTTTCATATATGCTGACCCATTTAAGGTAGAGTCTTGTGTGAGGTATCACCTTAATTCACCTTCTAAGCTAACATTTGTGTCCGACTTCAGGCATTTTTGTGAACGGCAGGGGTCTTGTTAGGAGGAGCAGCTATCTAGCTATGTGTCCCATTCAATACAATGGGGAAAGATCACGGCTAGCTAGCTGCAATTTCAGCATAAGAGACTTTAGGTATAAGAGATAAGTTGTACAGTGAGCTGGAGCGAGGTGAAGTTTAATCTGTTTTAACATTCCCCTTGATGCCTCTGTCATCAATTCCTTTTGAATATTTGAATAAGTGACCTTTTTACATGTAGACTGTCAAGTGAGTGTTCTTACTAAGTAATATGTAAATGTGCTTAGAACAGAACTGATAGACACCCTTGCTGTTGTAGGTGCTGCAGTCGTAGGTGTGGCAGTTGTAGGTGCTGTGGTTGTAGCTGGAACTGGACCTTCTGTAAAACAAATATTTTAAGAATATGTAAATAAGTATTGTTGGTATCAAAATGACTTTGGCACCAAATAACTATTATAAAAGGCTTAAAAAACATAGCAATTGTTCTGACTGTATCCAAGGTAGCATAGAGAATAGCTCATCCTCCATGGTTTGAACTAGGGCTGGGCGATATATCGATATAAAAAATATATCGATATATTTTTAAATGAGATATGGAATTAGACCATATCGCATATATCGATATAGTTCAAATGTGATCCTTGCTCCCATAGATATATACACAGATGTCGCCTTGAGGTTCTAAACATACGTCAAAACCGCCGCCATCTTGGAACAGGGGTCCGAAGCATTCAGATCAACGCTAAAGATGCCGGACTTTTGTACTGCTTAATTATGTTCGATAGAGGAAATGAAAAGAACAAACAGCAATGAATAACATTTAACAGGTGACAATGTGTTTTATGATTATGTATGCCGCCTTCGACGAGCTCCGTGGCCGGCCGCAGCGTCTCTTCCCCCGGGAAAAACACAGCTTTGCCTCGCTGCTGCGCCGGTCCCCGCTGATCCAAATCGGACCAGCCAAAGACAGAGTGGTGATCGGTGGGATCTTACACGTAGTCCAGGACGACCTGTATGTCGATATCGGCGGAAAGTCCCACTAAGTTTGCCGCGGCAGGCGGACGGGAGAGAAGCTACAGCGGGGCAGCAGAGACCGTCTGCGGCTGCAGGATCTGGAGCTCAGTGCCCGTTAAAATTACATGTAACGAATAAATACATACAGAAATAAATAGTGGAGGAATGAGCCTGGACATTTCAGTCTGTTTTAAACTTCACCTTGAAGCAGAAACTCTTAGTTCAGAAGGGTGAAGTTTCCGTTTGGACTCAGATCTGTGAACCGATCATAATAAATATTCTTTGTATTAACACTTTAATTAGTTTCTTTGTTTTGTAGTCGATAGTTCATCTTTTAGTTTACTTAAGTGGAAGCAGTATCAAGTGGAAGAATGGGACTATAAACCTAGGCTTACAGGCATGAGGCATTACATTTTAAACAAAGTAGATTATATTAATATCAAAAGCTTAATTGACCTTTGGAACGAATCACAAATATGGAGCTTTGATTTCAAAAAAGGTACTCCTGTTATACAGTATTTAGGTTTACATTTTACATTTTATTATTTGAACAGCTAAGCATTTAATCATGAACCAGGTGAAGAAACCGGTTTATTATTTATTTGATTTTGCAACTGTTTCTATGAAACTACTTGTGACATGTCATATTTGATTTTGGCTTTGACTGAACATTTGCTCTCACTTTGCGGAAAAAATATCGGGATATATATCGTATATCGATATTCAGCCAAAATATATCGGGATATGACTTTTGGTCCATATCGCCCAGCCCTAGTTTGAACTGTACATCACGGAAGTTGTCTTTATGAATCTTCCTGTCTATACTTCAATTTCTTGTGTAACATCATATTATTGCAGAATGTAATTTCAAAGCAGTAGCAGCTCATTAATCAAAATTTCTTCATAAAACCAAAAGAGACTTGTGTTAAATAATGATAGAAAATGTTCTATTGCAATGTGTCAGGCACAAATCCTGCACATTTAGTAAAAACTGTAAAAAATGTTTTACCTGAAATTCTTCACATTCTTTTGTATATTGCAGAACACTGCAAAAAGGAAACAATATTTAAAGACCTTAATTCAATTTCAAGTATAATTTTCATAAAATTCAATCATACAGTTATGCAAATTTGACTGAAATTAATTTTCGTCTTAAGAGATTTGCCTTTTAAGGCACTACACTGACATTCAATGACAAATGTTTAATTTGAAAGTGCATTCACCGTATTTATGACTCATTCTTCAAGGTTTTTGAATTCACTGCTGCTAGGGTCAGTAAGGGCATCTGAGAAAGATTCTCCTTCCAAGTCTACTGACAGGCTATACACAGGTTCAGGCGCCAAAGTAATTGGTGCAGTTATTGTAGGTTCAGCTGTTTTAGATACAGCAGTTGGAGGCATAGCTGTTGTAGGTGATGCTGTTGTATGTGCAGCTGTTGTAGAGGACGCTGTTGTGGTTGTTGTAGGAGCTACAGTCATAGGCGCAAATGTATGTGCGGTTGTTGTTGGTGCTGCTGATGGAGTTGCACCAGTTGTACAGTGGGGGAAATAAGTATTTGACCCCTTGCTGATTTTGCAGGTTTGCCCACTTACAAAGAATGCAAAAATCTACAATTTTAATCATATGTACATTCTAACAGTGAAAGACAGAATCCCAAAGAAAATTCCAGAAAATCACATCATATGAATTTATTAAAATTGATAACCATCTGATGAGGAAAAACAAGTATTTGACCCCCTGGACAAACAGCAAGTATTCTGGCTCCTACAAGCCAGTTAGTCTTTCTTTAAGACACAGCCCCAATCCGAACCAATTATCTACATCAAATACACCTGCCTCACCTCGTTACCTGTATAAAAGACACCTGTCAACACCCAAACAACCAGCATCCAACATCACCACCATGGGCAAGACCAAAGAGCTTTCTCGGACATCAGGGACAAGATTGTTGATCTGCACAAGGCTGGGATGGGCTACAAGAGAATCGGAAAGCAACTTGGAGAGAAAAGATCAACTGTCGGTGCAGTTATCAGGAAATGGAAGAAGCACCACACCACGCCAACCTCCCTCGGTCTGGGCCTCCACACAAGATCTTGCCTCGTGGGGTGTCCCTGATCATGCGAACGGTGAGGAATCATCCCAAAACCACAAGGGGGAACTGATGAATTAACTGAAGGCAGCTGGGACCACAGTTACAAAAGAAAAACGGTTGGTAACACACTACGCCGTCATGGATTGAAATCCTGCAGCGCACGCAAGGTCCCCCTGCTCAAGAAGAAACATGTACAGGCCCGCATGAAGTTCGCCATTCACCACCTGGACGACTCAGAAGAGGCCTGGAAGAAGGTGATGTGGTCAGATGAGACCAAAATAGAACCTTTTGGCCTCAACTCAACTCGTCGTGTTTGGAGGGCAAAGAACACCGAGTACAACCCAAAGAACACCATCCCCACCGTCAAGCATGGTGGTGGCAACATCATGCTTTGGGGGTGCTTTTCAGCCAAGGGGACGGGACAACTCCATCGTATTGAGGGGAGGATGGACAGGGCCATGTATCGTGGAATTCTGGACCGACATCTCCTTCCCTCAGTGAGAGAGCTGAAGATGGGTCGAGGATGGGTGTTTCAGCACGACAACGACCCTAAGCACACCGCCAAAGCAACAAAAGAGTGGCTGAAGAAGAAGCACATCAAGGTTCTGGAGTGGCCTAGCCAGTCTCTAGACCTGAATCCGATTGAAAATCTTTGGAGGGAGCTTAAAATTCGAGTTGCAAGGCGACAACCTCGGAACCTGAATGATTTGGAGGCTGTCTGCAGGGAGGAGGGGCCAACATCCCTGCCGAAATGTGCACAAACCTTGTCACCAACTATAAAAACCGTTTGACATCTGTGCTGGCCAATAATGGCTTTTCTACAAAATATTAACATGCTGTTTGTCCAGGGGGTCAAATACTTGTTTTTCCTCATCAGATGGTTATCAATTTTAATAAATTCATATGATGTGATTTTCTGGAATTTTCTTTGGGATTCTGTCTTTCACTGTTAGAATGTACATATGATTGCATTCTTTGTAAGTGGGCAAACCTGCAAAATCAGCAAGGGGTCAAATACTTATTTCCCCCACTGTAAGTGCTGCTGTTGTAGGTGCAGCAGTAGTACGTGAAGCTGTTGTAGGTGCCGCTGTCGTAGGTGCAGTAATTGTAGGTGCAGTTGTTGTAGGTGCGGCTGATGTTGGTGCTGCTGTTGTAGTCAATAAGATTGTAGGGGCTGCAGTTGCAGATGTGGCTGCTGTTGGTGCTGTTGTTGTAGGTGTTGACGTAGTTGTAGGGGAACATGTTGTAGGTGCAGCAGTCGCAGATGCAGTTGTTGTTGGTGCTGTTGTTGTCACGGTTTCAGGAAAGGCTTGGACCCAATTGCAGTTAAGAGGTAATTTATTAAACAAAAGAGTCTTACACAAAGTTCAGACAGGCAGGAACAAACAAAAGAAAACAGAGTCCACGACAGCACAGATAAGGTAACCAACAGCAACAGAATAAAATGATCCAACAAAAGACAAGGGGAACACAGGGACTAAATACAAGTGGTAACGAGGACTAACAAAGGACAGGTGATACAACAGGTGAAACACATAAGGGCAATCACAAGTGAGGGAAAAAACAAAGGAAGTAAATCAGACAAGACAAAACAGAAAACCAGACCGTCAAAATAAAACAGGAAACAGAACATACAGACACACGGGAAAACAAGACAGGAACTACAGCTAGACGAGACAAGGGAGGAAACACAAATACACAACAAAAACAGGAAACAAGAACAGAACCTTGAAACCAACAGAACTCAAACCCAAAACCATGACAGTTGTTGTAGGTGCGGCTGTTGTAGTTGCAGCTGTTGTAGGTGCGGCTTTTGTGGCTGCTGTTGTAGGTACTGTTGTAGGTGCAGTTGTTGTAGGTGCACCTGTTGTAGGTGCTGTTGTCATAGGTGCTACTGTTGTACTTGCTGCTATTGTAGGTGCAACAGTTGTAGGTGCTGCTGTTGATTGTGCTGCTGTTGTAGGTGCAGTTGTTGTAGGTGCACCTGTTGTAGGTGTGGCTGTTGTAGGTGCAGCAGTAGTAGGTGCAGCAGTTGTAGGTGCTGCTGTTGTAGGTGCAGAAGATGTAGGTGCTGCTGTTTTAGGTGCTGTTGTGGATTGTGCTGTTGTTGTAGATGCTGCAGTTGTAGTTGCGGCTGTTGTTCGTGCTGTTGTAGGTGCTACTGTTGTAGGTGCACCTGTTGTAGGTTTGGCTGTCGTAGGTGCTGTTGTCATAGGTGCTACTGTTGTACTTGCTGCTATTGTAGGTCACTGTTCCATTATCTTTAATGTGACTATTATTTGCCACTGTTCATCACACCCCCAACCGCCCCGTCAGACAGCGCCTACCAAGAGTCTGGGTCTGCCGAGGTTTCTTCCTAAAAGGGAGTTTTTCCTTGCCACTGTCGCAATAGCCACTGCTAATGCTTGCTCTTGAAGGAATTACCGTAATTGTTGGGGTTTTGGAATTCATAGAGTGTGGTCTAGACCTACTCTATCTGTAAAGTGTCTCGAGATAACTCTGTTATGATTTGATACTATAAATAAAATTGAATTGAAAATTGAAAAGGTGCAACAGTTGTAGGTGCTGCTGTTTTAGTTGCAGCTGTTGTAGGTGCTGTTTTTATAGGTGCTACTGTTGTACTTGCTGCTATTGTAGGTGCAACAGTTGTAGGTGCTGCTGTTGATTGTGCTGCTGTTGTAGGTGCAGTTGTAGGTGTGGCTGTTGTAGGTGTGGCTGTTGTAGGTGCAGCAGTAGTAGGTGCAGCAGTTGTAGGTGTTGCTGTTGTAGGTGCAGAAAATGTAGGTGCTGCTGTTGTAGGTGCTGTTGTGGATTGTGCTGTTGTTGTAGATGCTGCAGTTGTAGGTGCGGCTGTTGTTCGTGCTGTTGTAGGTGCTACTGTTGTAGGTGCACCTGTTGTATTTGCAGCTGTTGTAGGTGCACCTGTTGTATGTGCTACTGTTGTAGGTGCTGGTGTTTTAGATGCAGCTGTTGTAGGTGCAGCTGTTATCTTATTCTGAACAAACCTGATTCACTCACAAACAACAAAGGCTGAGATCGGCTGACTGTAAGACACTATTGTGAAATTGGAGGAAATACGTACGTAAACATCACTGGCGCATTGTAATTAAGCTCCAGACATTAAACATTAAAAATGAAACATTCCCTGATACACTTTCTTTTTACCCACCATTGTAAAACATCACATGAGAGACAGTTTAAATTAATCAGAGATTTTTTATTCTGATCATTGTAAAGTTTTCAGAGAAATTGTACAGCTATTGGAAATATCACAAAATGCAGCGTTGATTGATTACATAAATAAACTTAAAATAAATAAGAAAATTGACTGTGTATTATTTTGGCACACACACACACACACACACACACATATATATATATATATATATATATATATAGATATATAAGTAAAGATTATATATAATATATATTAATAGTGCAATTATTTTCTGACATTCCAGAACCTAATGTTATATTATGTGGCTTACTATTCTAGTAATGGTTCCATTGACCAAGTGCTTAAAAGTTGAATTTGACAGCAGGTTCATCCAAAGCTGTAAAAGACTTCAGACATTCAAGAATTTTGGAGTTTTGCTGACAACAAAGTCCATTTTCATGCCAGTGATGGCAGTCATGTTTTCTAAAGGAAATCAGCACGGATTCTATTGTTGGCTTGACAGTAGCCATGACAACAGTACAAGGCAGGATGCGGTGACGAGACTCATCTTTTGGCTTACTCCACTTGACGCTGTAAATGAAGAAAATGGAAACGAAACATTAATTTAACAATCAGTTGTGCAAATTTGACCTTAATCTTGATCAAGTAGCACTGAATATTGCTTACAGATGCCATTCACGTTGATGGAGTTGCCTTCAATGTCGGCCGCTAACGCTTGAAGCTGTGTTGATCAAAGTGCTTGCAATCTGAGTGTTATTAGGAGCCAATGGGCTTACAAAGTTAAGGTCAATGGTGTTGATGACTGATCCACTCCTGCAGAAAGATAAACAAAAATATTATTTAAAATATGAGAGTCCACTATTCTGAAAGGGGTGATAGAATGATTATATAAGGTATTTCACACTGTTCCTTAATGTCTCCAAATGGGGTAAAGAGGGATAAAGTCCACTATTCTTAAATTGTAACAGGATACATTTTAACAAATTACCTGAATGAAACCACTTCCAAGGTCTTGAAGGAGGAAGGGAATGTCCTAAGGAAAATAGGTTCAAGCTGCATAAAGAGAAAAGAAGTTGGATTTAAATACTTTTTACTCTTGCATTGGAACCTTGAAATGTGTGTAAGAGATAAGTTGTACAGTGAGCTGGAGCGAGGTGTAGTTTAATCTGTTTTAACATATTCCCTTGATGCCTCGGTTGGATATTTGAATAAGTGACCTTTGTATATGTAGACTGCTGAGTGAGTGTTCTTACCTGTCCCTTTATCATTGCAGCCCGATTTTTAAAAGCTGTAGATGATGGATTTAGCAAGTCATTTGTAAATGTGCTTTGAACAGATCTGAAAGACACCCTTGCTGTTGTAGGAGCTGCAGTTGTAGGTGCAGCAGTGATAGGTGCTGCTGTTGTAGGTGAAGCAGTAGTAGATATGCCAGTTGTTAGTGAGGTAGATGTAGCTGTTGCAGTTGTAGGTGCAGCAGTTGTAGGTGCTGTGGTTGTAGCTGGAACTGGACCTTCTGTAAAAACAAATATTTTAAGAATATGTAAATAAGTATTATTGCCCAAGTAAAATGTTCTTCCTTGTTTGGTATCAAAATGACTTTGACGCCAGTTTCACAGATTTATAAGAACCATTATTAAAAGGCTTAAAAACTACAATTATATGTATATGTACAATTGTATACACAAGGTAGCATAGAGAATAACTCATCCTCTGTGGTTTGAACTATACAACACGGAAGTTGTCTTTATGAATCTTTCTGTCTATACTTCAATTTCTTGTGTAACAACATCATATTATTGCCAAATTTAATAACAAAGCATTAGCAGCTTGTTAATCTAAATGTTTTACATAATGATAGCGAAACATTTGTTTACTTACCTAGTACTTTGATTGAGGCTGCATTTATGCTCACATTGAAAGTATTGTTTGTATTAGTCACAGCTTTTATTAAGACTTCAGCAATGACATTATTCTGTGGGAGATCTGCAATAGGAGTAGTCCTATTGAACACAACCTCAATAGCTGCTTCAGTACCAGTCGCTCGTGTTGGAGGTAAGGCACTATATCATCAAACCAAAAGGGACGTGTGTTAAATAATGATATAACATGCCTTGTGTCAAGAAAAAAAATTCTGCATATTTAGTAAAAACTGTGAAAAATATTTTACCTGAACTTTTCACGTTGCAGTGGTCAAACTTGTTTCCAAATACTTTTTTGTATATCGCAGAACACTGCAAAAAGGAAACATTATTTAAAGACCTTAATTCATTTTCAAGTACAGTTTTCATAATATTCAATTACACAGTTATGCCACTTTGACTGAAATTAATTTCCATATTAAGAGATTTGTCTTTTAAGGTAAAACAATGACATTCAATGCCCAATGATTAATTTGAAAGTGCACTCACCGTATTTTTGACTCGTTCTTCAAGGTTTATGAATTCACTGCTGCTCGGGTCATTAAGGGCATCTGAGAAAGGTTCTCCTCCCAAGTCTACTGAGAGGCTATAAACAGGTTCAAGGGCCAAAGTGATGGGTGGAGCTGTTGAAGATGCAGCTGTTGTAGATGAAGCTGTTGTATGCACAGCTGTTGTATGTGCTGCTGATGTAGGTGCAGCTGTTGTAGATGAAGCTGTTTTAGGTGCAGTTGTGGTATGTGCTGCTGTTGTAGGTGCAGAAGTTGTAGCTGCTGCTGTTGTAGGTGCTACAGTATTAGGTGCAGCAGTTGTAGGTGCTGCTGTTGTTGGGGCAGCTGTGGTTGTCGTTGCTGCAGCTGTGGTTGTTGCTGGGTTAGCTGTGGTTATCGTTGCTGATTCTGTGGTTGTTGTTTGGACAGTTGTGGTTGTTGATGGAAGAGTTGTGATTGTTGTTGGGGCAGCTGTGGTTGTCGTTGATGCTTCTGTGGTTGTTGTTGGAGCAGCTGTGGTTGTTGTTGGGGAAGCTGTGGTTGTCTTTGCTGATTCTGTGGTTGTTGGGGCAGCTGTGGTTGTCGTGGCTGCAGCTGTGGATGTTGTTGGAGCAGCTGTCGTTGTCGTTGTTACAGCTGTGGTTGTCGTTGCAGCTTCTGTGGTGGTTGTTGCTGCAGCTGTGGTTGCTGTTGGGGCAGCTGTGGTTGTCGTTGCTGCTACTGTGGTTGTTGTTGCTGCAGCTGTGGTTGTTGTTTGAGTAGCTGTCGTTGTCTTTGCTGATTCTGTGGTTGTTGGGGCAGCTGTGGTTGTTGTTGCTGCTTCTGTGGTGGTTGTTGCTGCAGCTGTGGTAGTTGTTGGAGCAGCTGTGGTTGTTGTTGCTGCTTCTGTTGTGGTTGTTGCTGTAGCTGTGGTTGATGTTGGGGCAGTTGTTGTTGTCGTTGCTGCTTCTGTGGTGGTTGTTGCTGCAGCTGTGGTGGTTGTTGCTGCTTCTGTTGTGGTTGTCATTGCTGCTTCTGTGGTGGTTGTTGCTGCAGCTGTGGTTGTTGTTGGAGTAGCTGTCGTTGTTGCTACAGCTGTGGTGGTCATTGCTGCTTCTGTGGTTGTTGTTGGTGCATCTGTGGTTGCAGTTGCTGCAGCTGTGGTTGTTGTTGCTGCAGCTGTGGTTGTTGTTGGAGTAGCTGTCGTTGTTGCTACAGCTGTGGTGGTCATTGCTGCTTCTGTGGTTGTTGTTGCTGCAGCTGTGGTTGTTGTTGCTGCAGCTGTGGTTGTTGTTGCTGCTTCTGTTGTGGTTGTTGCTGCAGCTGTGGTTGATATTGGGGCAGCTGTGGTTGTCATTGCTGCTTCTGTGGTGGTTGTTGCTGCAGCTGTGGTAGTTGTTGGAGCAGCTGTGGTTGTTGTTGCTGCTTCTGTTGTGGTTATTGCTGTAGCTGTGGTTGATGTTGCGGCAGTTGTTGTTGTCGTTGCTGCTTCTGTGGTGGTTGTTGCTGCAGCTGTGGTGGTTGTTGCTGCTTCTGTGGTTGTTGTTGGAGCAGCTGTGGTTATTGTTGGGGCAGCTGTTGTTGTTGTTGCTGCTTCTGTTGTGGTTGTCATTGCTGCTTCTGTGGTGGTTGTTGCTGCAGCTGTGGTTGTCGTTGTTGCTTCTGTGGTGGTTGTTGCTGCAGCTGTGGTGGTTGTTGGGGCAGCTGTTGTTGTTGTTGCTGCTTCTGTGGTTGTTGTTGCTGCAGCTGTGGTTGTCGTTGCTGCTTCTGTGGTTGTTGTTGGGGCAGCTATCGTTGTTGTTGCTGCAGCTGTGGTTGTTGTTGGTGCATCTGTGGTTGTCGTTGCTACAGCTGTAGTTGTCGTTGGGGCAGCAGTGATTGTCGTTGCTGCTTCTGTGGTTGTTGTTGGGGCAGCTGTGGTTGTCGTTGCTGCTTCTGTGGTTGTTGTTGCTGCAGCTGTGGTGGTTGTTGGGGCAGCTGTTGTTGTTGCTGCTTCTGTGGTTGTTGTTGCTGCAGCTGTGTTTGTAGTTGCTGCTTCTTTGGTTGTTGTTGGAGCAGCTGTGTTTGTTGTTGCTGCTTCTGTTGTGGTTGTTGCTGTAGCTATGGTGGTTGTTGGGGCAGCTGTTGTTGTTGCTGCTTCTGTGGTGGTTGTTGCTGCAGCTGTGGTTGTCGTTGCTGCTTCTGTGGTTGTTGTTGGAGCAGCAGTGGTTGTTGTTGGGGCAGCTGTGGTTGTCGTTGCTGCTTCTGTGGTGGTTGTTGCTGCAGCTGTGGTGGTTGTTGGGGCAGCTGTTGTAGTTGCTGCTTCTGTGGTTGTTGTTGCTGCAGCTGTGGTTGTCGTTGCTGCTTCTGTGGTTGTTGTTGGAGCAGCTGTGGTTGTTGTTGGGGCAGCTGTTGTTGTTGCTGCTTCTTTTGTGGTTGTCGTTGCTGCTTCTGTGGTTGTTGTTGGGGCAGCTGTTGTCGTTTTTGCTTCTGTGGTTGTTGTTGGGGAAGCTGTTGTCGTTGCTGATTCTGTGTTTGTTGTTGGGGCAGCTGTGGTTGACGTTACTGCTTCTGTGGTAGTTTTTGTAGCAGCTGTGGTTGTTGTTGCTGCTTCTGTTGTGGTTGTTGGAGCAGCTGTGGTTGTTGTTGGGGCAGCTGTTGTTGTCATTGCTGCTTCTGTGGTGGTTGTTGCTGCAGCTGTGGTTGTCGTTGCTGCGTCTGTGGTGGTTGTTGCAGCTGTGGTGGTTGTTGGGGCAGCTGTGGTTGTCGTTGCTGTTCCTGTGGTTGTTGTTGGGGAAGCTGTTGTTGTCGTTGCTGCATCTGTTGTTGTTGTTGGGGCAGCTGTGGTTGTAGTTGCTGCTTCTGTGGTAGTTGTTGGGGCAGCTGTGGTTGTCGTTGCTGCTGCTGTGGTTGTTGTTGGAGCAGCTGTGGTTGTTGTTGCTGCTTCTGTGGATGTTGTTGGAGCAGCTGTGGTTGTTGTTGCTGCTTCTGTTGTGGTTGTCGTTGCTGCTACTGTGGTGGTTGTTGGGGCAGCTGTTGTTGTCGTTGCTGCTTCTGTGGTAGTTGTTGGAGCAGCTGTGGTTGTTGTTGCTGCTTCTGTGGTTGTTGTTGGAGCAGCTGTTGTCGTTGTTGGGGAAGGTGTTGTTGTTGCTGCTTCTGTGGTTGTTGTTGGGGCAGCTGTGGTTGTCGTTGCTGCTTCTGTGGTTGTTGTTGCTGCAGCTGTGGTGGTTGTTGGGGCAGCTGTGGTTGTCGTTGCTGCTTCTGTGGTTGTTGTTGGGGCAGCTGTGGTTGTCGTTGGGGCAGCTGTGGTTGTCGTTGCTGCTTCTGTGGTTGTCGTTGCTGCTTCTGTGGCTGTCGTTGCTGCTTCTGTGGTTGTTGTTGGGGCAGCTGTGGTTGTCGTTGCTGCTGCTGTGGTTGTTGTTGCTGCTTCTGTTGTGGTTGTCGTTGCTGCTACTGTGGTGATTGTTGGGGCAGCTGTTGTCAATGCTGCAGCTGTGGTTGTTGTTGCTGCTTCTGTTGTGGTTGTCGTTGCTGCTACTGTGGTTGTTGTTGCTGCAGCTGTGGTGGTTGTTGGGGCAGCTGTGGTTGTCGTTGCTGCTGCTGTGGTTGTTGTTGGAGCAGCTGTGGTTGTCGTTGCTGCTTCTGTGGTTGTTGGGGCAGCTGTGGTTGTCGTTGGGGCAGCTGTGGTTGTCGTTGCTGCATCTGTGGTTGTCGTTGCTGCTTCTGTGGTTGTTGTTGGGGCAGCTGTGGTTGTCGTTGCTGCAGCTGTGATTGTTGTTGGGGCAGCTGTGGTTGTCGTTGCTGCTGCTGTGGTTGTTGTTGCTGCAGCTGTGGTGGTTGTCGGGGCAGCTGTGGTTGTCGTTGCTGCTTCTGTGGATGTTGTTGGAGCAGCTGTGGTTGTTGTTGCTGCTTCTGTTGTGGTTGTCGTTGCTGCTACTGTGGTGGTTGTTGGGGCAGCTGTTGTTGTCGTTGCTGCTTCTGTGGTTGTTGTTGGGGCAGCTGTGGTTGTTGTTGGGGCAGCTGTTGTTGTCGTTGCTGCTTCTGTGGTGGTAGTTGCTGCAGCTGTGGTTGTCGTTGCTGCTTCTGTGGTGGTTGTTTCTGCAGCTGTGGTGGTTGTTGCTGCAGCTGTGGTTGTCGTTGCTGCTTCTGTGGTGGTTGTTGCTGCAGCTGTGGTTGTTGTTGCTGCTTCTGTGGTTGTTGTTGTTGGGGCAGCTGTTGTCGTTGCTGCTTCTGTGGTTGTTGTTGCTGCTTCTGTTGTGGTCGTTGCTGCAGCTGTGGTTGTTGTTGGAGCAGCTGATGTTGTTGTTGCTGCTTCTGTTGTGGTTGTCGTTGCTGCTTCTGTGGTTGTTGTTGGGGCAGCTGTTGTTGTCGTTGCTGCTTCTGTGGTTGTTGTTGCTGCAGCTGTGGTTGTCGTTGCTGCTTCTGTGGTTGTTGTTGGAGCAGCTGTGGTGGTTGTTGGGGCAGCTGTGGTTGTCGTTGCTGCTTCTGTGGTTGTTGTTGGGGCAGCTGTGGTTGTCGTTGCTGCTGCTGTGGTTGTTGTTGGAGCAGCTGTGGTTGTCGTTGCTGCTTCTGTGGTTGTTGTTGGGGCAGCTGTGGTTGTCGTTGCTGCTTCTGTGGTTGTTGTTGGGGCAGCTGTGGTTGTCGTTGCTGCTTCTGTGGTTGTTGTTGGAGCAGCTGTGGTTGTCGTTGCTGCTGCTGTGGTTGTTGTTGGAGCAGCTGTGGTTGTCGTTGCTGCTTCTGTGGTTG
>NC_041349.1:32100224-32181422 GCF_004354835.1 Perca flavescens
CCCAACAACAACCACAGAAGCAGCAACGACAACCACAGCTGCCCCAACAACCAACAACAACCACAGCTGCAGCAACAACAACCACAGAAGCAGCAACAACAACCAGCTGCAGCAACAACAACAACACAGAAGCAGCAACAACAACCAACAGCTGCCCCAACAACAACCAACAACCAGAAGCAGAAGCAGCAACAACAACCACAGAAGCAGCAACAACAACCACAGAAGCAGCAACAACAACCACAGCAAACAACAACCACAGAAGCAGCAACAACAACCACAGCTGCCCCAACAACAACCACAGAAGCAGCAACAACAACCACAGCAGCAACCAACAACAACAACAAGCAACCACAGCAACAACAACCACAGAAGCAGCAACAACAACCACAACAGCTGCAACAACCACAGCTGCCCAACAACAACCACAGAAGCAGCAACGACAACCACAGCTGCCCCAACAACCACCACAGCTGCAGCAACAACCACAACAGAAGCAGCAACAGCAGCTGCCCCAACAACAACCACAGACAGAAGCAGCAACGACAACCACAGCTGCCCCAACAACAACCACAGAAGCAGAACGCAACAACAACAACACCACAGAAGCACAACAACAAGCAGAAGCAACAACAACAACAACCACAGCTGCAACAACAACAACCACAGAAGCAGCAACAACAACCACAGCTGCAGCAACAACAACCACAGAAGCAGCAACAACCAACAACAACCACAGAAGCAGCAACAAACCACAGCAGCCCCAGCAACAACCACAGCTGCCCCAACAACCACCACAGAAGCAGCAACAACAACCACAGCTGCCCCAACAACAACCACCACAGCTGCAGCAACAACAACAACAGAAGCAGCAACAACAACCACAACAGAACCACAGCAGCAACAACAAACCACAGCTGCCCCAACAACAACCACAGAAGCAGCAGCAACAACCACAACAGCTGCCCCAACAACAACCACAGCTGCAGCAACAACAACCACAGCTGCAGCAACAACAACCACAGCTGCAACAACAACCACAGCTGCAGCAACAACAACCACAGCTGCAGCAACAACAACCACAGAAGCAGCAACAACAACCACAGCAGCCCCAACAACAACCACAGAAGCAGCAACAACAACCACAGCTGCCCCAACAACAACCACAGAAGCAGCAACAACAACCACAGCTGCCCAACAACAACCACAACCAAGCAGCAACAAACAACCACAGCTGCAGCAACAACAACCACAGCTGCAACAACAACAGCTGCACAACAACAACAACAGAAGCAGCAACAACAACCACAGCTGCAACAACAACCACAGAACAGACAACAGCAACAACAACCACAACAGAAGCAGCAACAACAACCACAGAAGCAGCAACGACAACCACAGCTGCCCCAACAACAACCACAGAAGCAGCAACAACAACCACAGCAGCCCCAACAACAACCACAGCTGCAGCAACAAACAACAGCAACAGCTGCTGCAACAACAACCACAGAAGCAGCAACAACAACAGCAGCTGCCCCAACAACAACCACAGAAGCAGCAACAACAACCACAGCTGCCCCAACAACAACCACAGCTGCCCCAACAACAACCACAGAAGCAGCAACAACAACCACAGCTGCAGCAACAACAACCACAGAAGCAGCAACGACAACAACCGCTGCCCCAACAACAACCACAGCTGCAGCAACAACAACCACAGAAGCAGCAACAACAACCACAGCTGCAGCAACAACAACCACAGAAGCAGCAACAACAACCACAGCTGCCCCAACAACAACCACAGAAGCAGCAACGACAACCACAGCTGCCCCAACAACAACCACAGAAGCAGCAACACAACAACACAGCACAACAACAACCACAGAAGCAAACAACAACCACAGCTGCAACAACAACAACAACCACAACAGAGCTGCAACAACAACCAACAACAACCACAGAAGCAGAACGACAACAACAACAACCACAGAAGCAGCAACAAACCACAGCTGCAACAACAACCACAACAACAACCACAGAAGCAGCAACGACAACCACAGCTGCCCCAACAACAACCACAGAAGCAGCAACAAACCACACAGCCCCAACAACAACCACAGCTGCAGCAACAACAACCACAGCTGCAGCAACAACAACACAACCACAGCTGCCCAACAACAACCACCACAAGCAACAACAACCACAGCAGCAGCAACAACAACACAGCAGCAACACACAACAACAGCAACCACAGCTGCCCAACAACAACCACAGAAGCAGCAACGACAACCACAGCTGCCCCAAAACAACACCACAGCTGCAGCAACAACAACCACAGCTGCAACAACAACCACAGCAAACAACAACCACAGAAGCAGCAACAACAAACCACAGCTGCCCCAACAACAACCACAGCTGCAGCAACAACAACCACAGCTGCAGCAACAACAACCACAGAAGCAGCAACAACAACCACAGCTGCCCAACAACAACAACCACAGCAACGACAACCACAGCAACAACAACCACAGCTGCAGCCCAACAACAACCACAGCTGCCCCAACAACAACCACAGCAGCGACAACCACAGCAACAACCACCACAGCTGCAGCAACAACAACAACCACAGAAGCAGCAACAACAACACAGCTGCCCCAACAACAACCACAGCTGCAGCAACAACAACCACAGAAGCAGCAACAACAACCACAGCTGCCCCAACAACAACCACAGAAGCAGCAACGACAACCACAGCTGCCCCAACAAACAACCAACCACAGAAGCAGCAGCAGCAACAACAACAACAGCTGCCCCAACAACAACAACAGCACCCCAACAACAACCACAGAAGCAGCAACAACCCCAACAACACAGCTGCAGCAACAACAACCACAGAAGCAGCAACGACAACAACAGCTGCCCCAACAACCAACAACACACAGACAAACAACAACAACAGCAGCAACAACAACCCCAGAAGCAAACAACAACCACAGCTGCCCCAGAAGCAGCAACGACAACCACAGCTGCCCCAGCAACAACCACCACAGCTGCAGCAACAACCACCACAGAAGCAGCAACAACAACCACAGCTGCAGCAACAACAACCACAGAAGCAGCAACGACAACAACAGCTGCCCCAACAACAACCACAGAAGCAGCAACAACAACCACAGCTGCCCCAACAACAACCACAGAAGCAGCAACAACAACCACTGCCCCAACAACAACACAGAAGCAGCAACGACAACCACAGCTGCCCCAACAACAACCACAGAAGCAGCAACAACCACAGCAGCCAGCAAACAACCACAGCTGCAGCAGCAGCAAACAACAACCACAGAAGCAGCAACAACAACAACAACAACAGCTGCTGCCCCAACAACAACCACAGAAGCAGCAACAACCACAGCTGCCCCAACACAACAACAACCACAGAAGCAGCAACAACAACCACAGCTGCCCCAACAACAACAACCACAGCAACAACCACAGAAGCAACCACAACCAAGCTGCAACAACAACCACAGCTGCAGCAACAACAACCACAGAAGCAGCAACAACAACCACAGCTGCCCCAACAACAACCACAGAAGCAACAACCACAGCTGCAACAACAACCACAGCTGCAGCAACAACAACCACAGCTGCAGCAACAACAACCACAGAAGCAGCAACAACAACCACAGCTGCCCCAAGCAACCACAGCAACAACAACACAACCACAGCTGCCCAACAACAACCACAGAAGCAGCAACAACCACACACAGAACAACAACAACAACCACAGCTGCAGCAACAACAACCACAGAAGCAGCAACAACAACCACAGCTGCCCCAACAACAACCACAGAAGCCCCAACAACAACCACAGCTGCAACAACAACAACAACAGAAGCAACAACGACAACTGCCCAACAACAACCACAGAAGCAGCAACAACAACCACAGCTGCCCCAAACAACAACCACAGCTGCAGCAACAACAACCACAGAAGCAGCAACGACAACACAGCTGCCCAACAACAACCACAGAAGCAGCAACGACAACCACAGCAAACAACCACACAGCTGCAGCAACAACAACCACAGCTGCCCCAACAACAACCACAGAAGCAGCAAAGACAACCACAGCTGCCCCAACAACAACCAACAGACAGCAGCAACAACAACCACAACAACAACAACCACAGAAGCAACACAACCACAGCTGCCCCAACAACAACCACAGAAGCAGCAACACACCACAGCTGCACAACAACCAACAACAACAACCACAGCTGCAGCAACAACAACCACAGAAGCAGCAACAACAACCACAGCTGCCCCAACAACAACCACAGCTGCAGCAACAACCACAACACAGCTGCAGCAACAACAACCACAGAAGCAGCAACGACAACCACAGCTGCCCCAACAACAACCACAGAAGCAGCAGAAACCACAGCAGCCCCAGCAAACAACCACAGCTGCAGCAACAACAACACAGCTGCAGCAACAACAACCACAGAAGCAGCAACAACAACCACAGAAACAACAACAACAGCCCCAACAACACAGAAGCAACAACAGAAGCTGCCCCAACAACAACCACAGCAGCAGCAACCAACAACCACAGCTGCCCCAACAACACCACAGCTGCAGCAACACCACAGCTGCAACAACACAGCTGCAGCAACAACAACCACAGCTGCCCCAACAACAACCACAGCTGCCCCAACAACAACCACAGCTGCAGCAACAACAACCACAGCTGCAACAGAAGCAAACAACAACCACAGCTGCCCCAACAACAACCACCACAGCTGCAACAACAACCAGCCAACAACAACAACAGCTGCAGCAACAACAACACAACCACAGCTGCCCCAACAACAACAACAGAAGCAGCAACAACAACCACAGCTGCCCCAACAACAACCACAGAAGCAGCAACAACAACCACAGCTGCCCCAACAACAACAACAACCACAGAAGCAGCAACAACAACCACAGCTGCAGCAACAACAACCACAGAAGCAGCAAGCAACCACAGCTGCCCCAACAACAACCACAGCAACAACAACAGAAGCAACAACAACCACAGAAGCAGCAACAACAACCACAGCACAGCAACAACCAACAACAAACACAACCACAGCAGAACAACAACCACAGCAGCAACAACAACCACAGACAACAACCACAGCTGCCCCAACAACAGCAACCAACCACAGCTGCAGCAACAACAACCAGAAGCAGCAGAAGCAGCAACAACAACCACAGCTGCCCCAACAACAACCACAGCTGCAGCAACAACAACCACAGAAGCAGCAAACAACCACAGCTGCAGCAACAACAACCACAGCAGCAGCAACAACAACAGACAACCACAGAAGCAGCAACAACACCACAGCAGCAGCAACCCCAACAACAACCACAGAAGCAGCAACAACAACCACAACAGAAGCAGCAACAACCACCACAGAAGCCCCAACAACAACAACAGCTGCCCCAACAACAACCACAGAAGCAGCAACGACAACCACAGCTGCCCCAACAACCAACCACAGCTGCAGCAACAACAACAACAACAGAAGCAGCAACGACAACAACAAACAACAACCACTGCCACAGCAACAACAACCACAGAAGCAGCAACAACAACCACAGCAGCCCCAACAACAACCACAGCTGCCCCAACAACAACCAACAACAGCACACAGCTGCAACAACACAACCACAGCTGCAGCCAACAACACCACAGAAGCAGCAACGACAACCACAGCTGCCCCAACAACAACACAACACAGACAACACAGACAGCAAACAACAACCACAGCAGCCCCAACAACCACAGCAAGAAGCAGCAACGACAACCACAGCTGCCCAACAACAACCACAACAGCAACAACAACCACAGCTGCCCAACAACAACCACAGAAGCAGCAACAACAACCACAACAACAGAAGCAGCAACAACACAGAAGCAGCAACAACAACTGCTGCCCAACAACAACCACAGAAGCAGCAACGACAACCACAGCTGCCCAACAACAACCACAGAAGCAGCAACAACAACCACAGCTGCCCCAACAACAACCACAGAAGCAGCAACCACCACAGAAGCAAACGACACAGCTGCCCCAACAACAACCACAGAAGCAACAACAACCACAGCAGCAGCAACAACAACAACCACAGCTGCCCCAACAACAACCACAGAAGCAGCAACGCTGCAACAACAACACAACCACAGCTGCCCCAGCAGCAACAACAACCACAGCTGCACAACAACAGACAGCTGCAGCAACAACAACCACAGCTGCAGCAACAACAACCACAGCTGCCCCAACAACCACAGAAGCAGCAACAACAACCACAACAGAAGCAGCAACAACAACCACAGCTGCCCCAACAACAACCACAGCTGCAGCAACAACAACCACAGAAGCAGCAACAACAACCACAGAAGCAGCAACAACAACACAGCTGCCCCAACAACAACCACAGCTGCAACAACAACAGAAGCACAGAAGTAGCAACAACAACCACAGCTGCAGCAACAACAACCACAGCTGCCCCAACAACAACCACAGCTGCAGCAACAACAAACACAGCTGCCAACAACAACCACAGAAGCAACAACAACCAGCTGCCCCAACAACAACAACCACAGCTGCAACAACAACAACAGAAGCAGCAACGACAGAGCAGCAACAACAACAACCACCACAGCTGCACAGCAACAACAACCACAGAAGCAGCAACAACAACCACAGCTGCAGCAACAACTGCACCAACAACAAGCTGCAGCAAACAACAACAACACAGAAGCAGCAACGACAACCACAGACAACAAACCACAGCTGCAGCAACAACAACCACAGAAGCAGCAACAACAACCACAGCTGCAGAACAACAACAAGAAGCAGCAACAACAACCACAGCTGCCAACAACAACAACAACCACAGCTGCAGCAGCCAACAACAACCACAGCCCCAGCAACAACCACAGCTGCAGCAACAACAACCACAGCTGCACAACAACAACCACAGAAGCAGCAACAACCACAGCTGCACAACAACAACCACAGAAGCAGCAACAACAACCACAGCTGCAACAACAACCACAACAGAAGCAGCAACAACAACCACAGCTGCCCCAACAACAACCACAGCTGCAGCAGCAACGACAACAACCACAGCTGCCCCAACAACAACCACAGAAGCAGCAACGACAACCACAGCTGCAGCAACAACCACAACAGAAGCAGCAACAACAACCACAGCTGCAGCAACAACAACCACAGAAGCAAACAACAACCACAGAAGCAACAACAACAACAACCAGAAGCAGCAACAACAACCACAGAAGCAGCAAACAACAACCACAGCTGCCCCAACAACAACCACAGAAGCAGCAGCAACAACAACCACAGCAGCAGCAACAACAACCACAGCTGCCCAACAACAACCACAGCTGCCCCAACAACAACCACAGAAGCAGAACGCAACCACAACAACAACCACAGAAGCTGCCCAACAACCACCACAGCTGCAGCAACAACAACAACCACAGCTGCAACAACAACAACCACAGCTGCAGCAACAACCACCACAGAAGCAACAACAACACCACACCCCACAAGCAGCAACGACAAACAACAACAACCACAGCTGCAGCAACAACAACCACAGTAGCAGCAACGACAACCACAGCTGCCCCAACAGCAACCACAGCTGCAGCAACAACCACCACAGAAGCTGCAACGACAACCACAGCTGTAACAACGACAACGACAGCTGCTCCAACAACATCCACAGCTGCAGCCACGACAACCACAGCTGCCCCAACAACCACAGAATCAGCAAAGACAACCACAGCTTCCCCAACAACAACCACAGCTGCTCCAACAACAACCACAGAAGCATCAACGACAACCACAGCTGCCCCAACAACAATCACAACTCTTCCATCAACAACCACAACTGTCCAAACAACAACCACAGAATCAGCAACGATAACCACAGCTAACCCAGCAACAACCACAGCTGCAGCAACGACAACCACAGCTGCCCCAACAACAGCAGCACCTACAACTGCTGCACCTAATACTGTAGCACCTACAACAGCAGCAGCTACAACTTCTGCACCTACAACAGCAGCACATACCACAACTGCACCTAAAACAGCTTCATCTACAACAGCTGCACCTACATCAGCAGCACATACAACAGCTGTGCATACAACAGCTTCATCTACAACAGCTGCATCTTCAACAGCTCCACCCATCACTTTGGCCCTTGAACCTGTTTATAGCCTCTCAGTAGACTTGGGAGGAGAACCTTTCTCAGATGCCCTTAATGACCCGAGCAGCAGTGAATTCATAAACCTTGAAGAACGAGTCAAAAATACGGTGAGTGCACTTTCAAATTAATCATTGGGCATTGAATGTCATTGTTTTACCTTAAAAGACAAATCTCTTAATATGGAAATTAATTTCAGTCAAAGTGGCATAACTGTGTAATTGAATATTATGAAAACTGTACTTGAAAATGAATTAAGGTCTTTAAATAATGTTTCCTTTTTGCAGTGTTCTGCGATATACAAAAAAGTATTTGGAAACAAGTTTGACCACTGCAACGTGAAAAAGTTCAGGTAAAATATTTTTCACAGTTTTTACTAAATATGCAGAATTTTTTTCTTGACACAAGGCATGTTATATCATTATTTAACACACGTCCCTTTTGGTTTGATGATATAGTGCCTTACCTCCAACACGAGCGACTGGTACTGAAGCAGCTATTGAGGTTGTGTTCAATAGGACTACTCCTATTGCAGATCTCCCACAGAATAATGTCATTGCTGAAGTCTTAATAAAAGCTGTGACTAATACAAACAATACTTTCAATGTGAGCATAAATGCAGCCTCAATCAAAGTACTAGGTAAGTAAACAAATGTTTCGCTATCATTATGTAAAACATTTAGATTAACAAGCTGCTAATGCTTTGTTATTAAATTTGGCAATAATATGATGTTGTTACACAAGAAATTGAAGTATAGACAGAAAGATTCATAAAGACAACTTCCGTGTTGTATAGTTCAAACCACAGAGGATGAGTTATTCTCTATGCTACCTTGTGTATACAATTGTACATATACATATAATTGTAGTTTTTAAGCCTTTTAATAATGGTTCTTATAAATCTGTGAAACTGGCGTCAAAGTCATTTTGATACCAAACAAGGAAGAACATTTTACTTGGGCAATAATACTTATTTACATATTCTTAAAATATTTGTTTTTACAGAAGGTCCAGTTCCAGCTACAACCACAGCACCTACAACTGCTGCACCTACAACTGCAACAGTTACATCTACCTCACTAACAACTGGCATATCTACTACTGCTTCACCTACAACAGCAGCACCTATCACTGCTGCACCTACAACTGCAGCTCCTACAACAGCAAGGGTGTCTTTCAGATCTGTTCAAAGCACATTTACAAATGACTTGCTAAATCCATCATCTACAGCTTTTAAAAATCGGGCTGCAATGATAAAGGGACAGGTAAGAACACTCACTCAGCAGTCTACATATACAAAGGTCACTTATTCAAATATCCAACCGAGGCATCAAGGGGAATATGTTAAAACAGATTAAACTACACCTCGCTCCAGCTCACTGTACAACTTATCTCTTACACACATTTCAAGGTTCCAATGCAAGAGTAAAAAGTATTTAAATCCAACTTCTTTTCTCTTTATGCAGCTTGAACCTATTTTCCTTAGGACATTCCCTTCCTCCTTCAAGACCTTGGAAGTGGTTTCATTCAGGTAATTTGTTAAAATGTATCCTGTTACAATTTAAGAATAGTGGACTTTATCCCTCTTTACCCCATTTGGAGACATTAAGGAACAGTGTGAAATACCTTATATAATCATTCTATCACCCCTTTCAGAATAGTGGACTCTCATATTTTAAATAATATTTTTGTTTATCTTTCTGCAGGAGTGGATCAGTCATCAACACCATTGACCTTAACTTTGTAAGCCCATTGGCTCCTAATAACACTCAGATTGCAAGCACTTTGATCAACACAGCTTCAAGCGTTAGCGGCTTCGACATTGAAGGCAACTCCATCAACGTGAATGGCATCTGTAAGCAATATTCAGTGCTACTTGATAAAGATTAAGGTCAAATTTGCACAACTGATTGTTAAATTAATGTTTCGTTTCCATTTTCTTCATTTACAGCGTCAAGTGGAGTAAGCCAAAAGATGAGTCTCGTCACCGCATCCTGCCTTGTACTGTTGTCATGGCTACTGTCAAGCCAACAATAGAATCCGTGCTGATTTCCTTTAGAAAACATGACTGCCATCACTGGCATGAAAATGGACTTTGTTGTCAGCAAAACTCCAAAATTCTTGAATGTCTGAAGTCTTTTACAGCTTTGGATGAACCTGCTGTCAAATTCAACTTTTAAGCACTTGGTCAATGGAACCATTACTAGAATAGTAAGCCACATAATATAACATTAGGTTCTGGAATGTCAGAAAATAATTGCACTATTAATATATATTATATATAATCTTTACTTATATATCTATATATCTATATATATATATATATATATATATGTGTGTGTGTGTGTGTGTGTGTGTGCAAAATAATACACAGTCAATTTTCTTATTTATTTTAAGTTTATTTATGTAATCAATCAACGCTGCATTTTGTGATATTTCCAATAGCTGTACAATTTCTCTGAAAACTTTACAATGATCAGAATAAAAAATCTCTGATTAATTTAAACTGTCTCTCATGTGATGTTTTACAATGGTGGGTAAAAAGAAAGTGTATCAGGGAATGTTTCATTTTTAATGTTTAATGTCTGGAGCTTAATTACAATGCGCCAGTGATGTTTACGTCACGTATTTCCTCCAATTTCACAATAGTGTCTTACAGTCAGCCGATCTCAGCCTTTGTTGTTTGTGAGTGAATCAGGTTTGTTCAGAATAAGATAACAGCTGCACCTACAACAGCTGCATCTAAAACACCAGCACCTACAACAGTAGCACATACAACAGGTGCACCTACAACAGCTGCAAATACAACAGGTGCACCTACAACAGTAGCACCTACAACAGCACGAACAACAG
This sequence comes from Perca flavescens, assembly GCF_004354835.1. Lineage (NCBI taxonomy): Eukaryota > Metazoa > Chordata > Actinopteri > Perciformes > Percidae > Perca > Perca flavescens. Next base: position 32,111,366 of record NC_041349.1, read on the forward strand.
CCGCACCTACAACTGCAGCATCTACAACAACAGCACAATCCACAACAGCACCTACAACAGCAGCACCTACATTTTCTGCACCTACAACAGCAACACCTACAACTGCTGCACCTACTACTGCTGCACCTACAACAGCCACACCTACAACAGCCACACCTACAACTGCACCTACAACAGCAGCACAATCAACAGCAGCACCTACAACTGTTGCACCTACAATAGCAGCAAGTACAACAGTAGCACCTATAAAAACAGCACCTACAACAGCTGCAACTAAAACAGCAGCACCTACAACTGTTGCACCTTTTCAATTTTCAATTCAATTTTATTTATAGTATCAAATCATAACAGAGTTATCTCGAGACACTTTACAGATAGAGTAGGTCTAGACCACACTCTATGAATTCCAAAACCCCAACAATTACGGTAATTCCTTCAAGAGCAAGCATTAGCAGTGGCTATTGCGACAGTGGCAAGGAAAAACTCCCTTTTAGGAAGAAACCTCGGCAGACCCAGACTCTTGGTAGGCGCTGTCTGACGGGGCCGGTTGGGGGTGTGATGAACAGTGGCAAATAATAGTCACATTAAAGATAATGGAACAGTGACCTACAATAGCAGCAAGTACAACAGTAGCACCTATGACAACAGCACCTACGACAGCCAAACCTACAACAGGTGCACCTACAACAGTAGCACCTACAACAGCACGAACAACAGCCGCAACTACAACTGCAGCATCTACAACAACAGCACAATCCACAACAGCACCTAAAACAGCAGCACCTACATCTTCTGCACCTACAACAGCAGCACCTACAACTGCTGCACCTACTACTGCTGCACCTACAACAGCCACACCTACAACAGGTGCACCTACAACAACTGCACCTACAACAGTACCTACAACAGCAGCCACAAAAGCCGCACCTACAACACCAGCACCTACAACAACTGTCATGGTTTTGGGTTTGAGTTCTGTTGGTTTCAAGGTTCTGTTCTTGTTTCCTGTTTTTGTTGTGTATTTGTGTTTCCTCCCTTGTCTCGTCTAGCTGTAGTTCCTGTCTTGTTTTCCCGTGTGTCTGTATGTTCTGTTTCCTGTTTTATTTTGACGGTCTGGTTTTCTGTCTTGTCTGATTTACTTCCTTTGTTTTTTCCCTCACTTGTGATTGCCCTTATGTGTTTCACCTGTTGTATCACCTGTCCTTTGTTAGTCCTCATTACCTCTTGTATTTAGTCCCTGTGTTCCCCTTGTCTTTTGTTGGATCATTTTATTCTGTTGCTGTTGGTTACCTTATCTGTGCTGTCGTGGATTCTGTTTCTTTTGTTTGTTCCTGCCTGTTTACTTGTCTGAACTTTGTGTAAGACTCTTTTGTTTAATAAATTACCTCTTAACTGCAATTGGGTCCAAGCCTTTCCTGAAACCGTGACACAACTGCACCTACAATTACTGCACCTACAACAGCTTCACGTACTACTGCTGCACCTACAACAGCAGCACGTACAACTGCTGCAACTCCATCAGCAGCACCAACAACAACCGCACATACATTTGCGCCTATGACTGTAGCTCCTACAACAACCACAACAGCGTCATCTACAACAGCTGCACATACAACAGCATCACCTACAACAGCTATGCCTCCAACTGCTGTATCTAAAACAGCTGAACCTACAATAACTGCACCAATTACTTTGGCCCCTGAACCTGTGTATAGCCTGTCAGTAGACTTGGAAGGAGAATCTTTCTCAGATGCCCTTACTGACCCTAGCAGCAGTGAATTCAAAAACCTTGAAGAATGAGTCATAAATACGGTGAATGCACTTTCAAATTAAACATTTGTCATTGAATGTCAGTGTAGTGCCTTAAAAGACAAATCTCTTAAGACGAAAATTAATTTCAGTCAAATTTGCATAACTGTATGATTGAATTTTATGAAAATTGTACTTGAAATTGAATTAAGGTCTTTAAATATTGTTTCCTTTTTGCAGTGTTCTGCAATATCCAAAAAAGAATTTGGAAACAATTTTGACCACTGCAATGTGAAGAATTTCAGGTAAAACATGTTTTACAGTTTTTACTAAATGTGCAGGATTTGTGCCTTGACACATTGCAATAGAACATTTTCTATCATTATTTAACACAACTCTCTTTTGGTTTTATGAAGAAATTTAGATTAATGAGCTGCTAATGCTTTGATATTAAATTCTGCAATAATATGATGTTACACAAGAAATTGAAGTATAGACAGGAATATTCATAAAGACAACTTCCGTGATGTACAGTTCAAACCATGGAGGATGAGCTACTCTCTATACTACCTTGGATACAGTCAGAACAATTGCTATGCTTTTTAAGCCTTTTATAATAGTTATTTGGTGCCAAAGTCATTTTGATACCAACAACACTTATTTACATATTCTTAAAATATTTGTTTTACAGAAGGTCCAGTTCCAGCTACCACCACAGCACCTACAACTGCCACACCTACGACTGCAGCACCTACAACAGCAAGGGTGTCTATCAGTTCTGTTCTAAGCACATTTACATATTACTTGCTAAACCCATCATCTACAGCTTTTTAAAATCAGGCTTCAATGATAAAGTGACAAGTAAGAACACTCACTTGACAGTCTACATGTAAAAAGGTCACTTATTCAAATATTCAAAAGGAATTGATGACAGAGGCATCAAGGGGAATGTTAAAACAGATTAAACTTCACCTCCCTCCAGCTCACTGTGCAACTTATCTCTTATACCTAAAGTCTCTTATGCTGAAATTGCAGCTAGCTAGCAGTGATCTTTCCCCATTGTATTGAATGGGACACATAGCTAGATAGCTGCTCCTCCTAACAAGACCCCTGCCGTTCACAAAAATGCCTGAAGTCGGACACAAATGTTAACTTAGAAGGCATTGGGGAACCTGTAACATAAGTGCTGTGACGAAATTCAAACTGTAATTAAAGCTGCAAGCAGCGATGCTCCTTGCGACCGTGCATTTGCGCGGCACTCAGACGCCACAAACCGTCACCAATGAAAACCGAGTTTAACGATACCTCACACAAGACTCTACGTCATACGGTTCATTAGCTGTGAAAGGGGGCGTGGCTAAAGCATAGGGGGCAGGTCCAACAATCACCAATTAAAAATGAAGCCTCTGCTGAGATGAATGATACCTCACACAAGACTCTACCTTAAATGGGTCAGCATGTATGAAAGGGGGTGTGGCTTAAACATAGGGGGCGGGCCAAACCATCACCAATGAAGAAGGAAGTCTCTGCTGAGTTCAATGATACCTCACACAAGGGTATACCTTAAACGGTTCAAATGTTATGAAAGGGGTCGTAGCTTATGTATAGGGGGCGGGCCAAACCATCACCAATAAAGAAGGAACTCTCTGCTGAGTTCAATGACACCTCACACAAGACTCTACCTTAAACGGTTCAAATGTTATGAAAGGGGGCGAGTAAGTGGGCATGGCCATATTATAGGGGGCGGCTCAGTATCACACGTAGACCACACATTCTGAGTTTCATGCAAATCGGATGATGTTTGTCAAATAAAGCACATTTCATGTTGCCAGCAGGGGGGCGCTATGACCAAAAGTCAATTTTGTCCTGTAGGTGTCCTCAGGCCTGGTCCCTTGTCAATCGTGAGAAATTTCGGGCAGATACGACAACGTACACTCAAGTTACAACAACTTCTTTGTTCATTGCTAAACACTCAAAACGCCACGCCCACACCGTCTGACGAAAAGTTTTTCTTTTAATAACTTCATCGTTAAGGTGTTGGGATGGTACAGACCAAGTTTGAAGTCCATCGGATGAAATCTCTAGGTGGAGTTTGTTAAAGTATAGCACCTTGACTTTTAGGCCTACTTCCTGTTGCCACTAGGGGGCGCTATGACTTTAAGTAAATATCGGCCGTTATTTGTCCTCAGGGTTGGACTCTTATGAATCCTGAAAAGTTTCGCGGTAATCGGACAATGTACACTCGAGTTAGACCCACTTCCTGTTTCGGCGGTGAAACGCACAAAATGGCCGCCCTGCCACGGCCACGCCCTATGACGAAAAGTTTTTCTTTTAACTTCTCATCTTTAACATCTTAAGATGGCACAGACCGAGATTTTTGTGCGCCTATTCCCGAAACCCTTAAAATACGTACATTTTTACCAGACTTGATGCGACCGCCAAATTTAGTGAGTTTTTGAATATATTAAGCCCCTCAAAAAGCCAATTCATTTGACGGGAAAATAATAATAGAAAGAAAGAAACAATTAAAGCTGCGAGCAGCAATCGACGGGCCCTCGCGCCTCGACGGGCCCTCGCGCCTCGGCGCGCGTCGGGGTTACCGGCGGATTCCGCTCCTTGCGACCGTACATTTGCGCAGTCCTCAGATGCCGCAAATTGTCACCAATGAAAAGGGAACTCCCCGCTGAGTTCAACGATACCTCACAAAAGACTCAACGTCATACGGTTCATTAGCTGTGAAAAGGGGCGTGGCTAATGCATAGGGGGCAGGTCAAACCATCACCAATGAAGAAGGAAGTCTCTGCTGAGTTCAATGATACCTCACACAAGACTGTACCTTAGATGGGTCAGCATTTATTAAAAGGGGCGTGGCTTCAACATAGGGGGCGGGCAAAACCATCACCAATGAAGAAGGAAGTCCCTGCTGAGTTCATTGATACCTCACACAAGGGTCTATCTTAAACGGTTCAAATTTTAAGAAAGGGGGCGGGTCCTGAGTAAGTGGGCGTGGTCATATTATAGGGGCCGGCTCAGTATCACATGTAGACCACACATTCTAAGTTTCATGTAAATCGGATGATGTTTGTCATATAATGCGCATTTCCTGTGGCCAGGGGGGGGCGCTATAACCAAAAGTCAATTTTGGCCTGTAGGTGTCCTCAGGCCTGGATATGACATATGACAACGTACACTCAAGTTACAACAACTTCTTTGTTCATTGCTAAACACTCAAAATGGCGAAAAGTTTTTCTTTTAATAGCTTTTCATTGTTAAGGTGTTGGGATGGTACAGACCAAGTTTGAAGTCCATTGGATGAATTCTGTAGGAGGAGTTTGTTAAAGTATAGCACCTTGACTTTTAGGCCTACTTACTGTTGCCACTAGGGGGCGCTATGACTTTAAGTAAATATTGGCCTTTATTTGTCCTCAGGGTTGGACTCTTATGAATCATGAAAAGTTTCGAGGTAATCGGACAACATACACTCGAGTTACACCCACTTCCTGTTTCGGCTTTGAAACGCACAAAATGGCCGCCCCGCCACGGCCACACCCTAAGACGAAAAGTTTTTCTTTTAACAACTTTTCATCTTTAACATCTTAAGATGGCACAGACCGAGGTTGAAGTTGATCGGATAAAATCTCTAGGAGGCGTTCGTTAAAGTAGGACATGTGGAAATGGCCAAAATCGCACTAATTTCGAACTTTGAAATCAAAATGGCGGACTTCCTGTTGGGTTTAGGGTATGGCTCTAATGAAGTTGTTTGTACATCTTGACATGTTACATATGTGTACCACATTTTGTGAGTCTAGGTTAAACGCACTGCAGGGGCTCAATTTTCTTAACATTCTAGGGGGCGCTAGCGAGCCATTTTTGTGCGCCTATTCCCGAAACCCTTAAAATACGTAAATTTTCACCAGACTTGATGTGACCGGTAGTGAAGTAATCCACAAAGGGTGACTTTGCCCTGGGTGTGGAGCCCAGCAGGCTGCCGCTATCTCGTCAGACTGTGGAGCTCCTAAAGTCCGACACCTCTTACTAAATTTGCAATTAACCATCAATTTTCGTAAAACGGCCCATATTTGAGCTTTATTTAGTTGATTTATCGCATAGAAAAGACATAGAAGTGAATTTGGTAACGAAACATTGCAGTGTCTGGAATATGAGACCTGCTGTCTCGTCTCTGTGTGTGTATGGGGATTCGCTCAACCAATCAGCGTGCAGCTCATCTAAATATTCATGAGCATACCATATTTGGAAGAAAAGGTCATTACAAATAGGCCCAAAACATAGGGATGCATAAGGGCCAATAAAATATAAGCCAGGCCATTTTCAGCCCAACCAATGTAACATACCCCATTAGGAGACATTAAGGAACAGTCTGAAATACCCTATATAATCATTCTATCACGCCTTTAAGACTCTCCAGCTGATCCAGAATGCTGCAGCGTGTGTTCTCACAAGAACTAAGAAAAGAGATCATGTTTCTCCTGTATTAGCTTCTCTGCATTGGCTTCCTGTAAAATCCAGGATTGAATTTAAAATCCTTTTCCTGACCTACAAAGCTCTGAATGGTCAAGCACCATCATATCTAGAAGAGCTCCTAATACCTTATTGTCCCACTTATTGTACCTTATTGTTACTTGTGGTACCTAGAGTTTCTAAAAGTAGAATGGGAGCCAGAGCCTTCAGTTATCAGGCTCCTCTCCTATGGAACCAGCTCCCAATCTGGGTTTGGGGGGCAGAAATTGTCACCGCATTTAAGAATGAACTTAAAACTCTCCTATTTGATAAAGCTTATAGTTAGGGAGTGAGGAGATGCAGCGTCCGCCTAACCAGGCCCACATGCTTCTCTTCATAGTCGTTAAATTAATAATATAACAAAAGTAGAGGGAGGCAGGCCAGAACAGCCCGATCTGGCAGGGGAGAGTTTCAAGCCTGAACAGGCCACCTCTTCTTATGACTTGTCTCTCTTAGTTATGCTGTTATAGCTCTAGACTGCCGGGGGACTTCCTTCCTTTGACACACTGTACTGCTCTCTCCTCTACCTTTCTATTACAATTTGTGTGCATCCCATCCCAGAAATGCTTGTTATTAATCCTAGCTTCTGGGGAGTTTACTCCCCGGAGTCCGGAGTTTTTTTCTCCCAGCGTATTTCCTTGGAGAACATTGGAACCAAGATCTTGGTTGCAGCTGTCGCCGTGGTCCTGCTGCACTCCCTGCTAAGCTCTGAGGTGCCCTGCAATGTCATGCTGCTTCCTGCTGAACCCTGCTGCTTCCTGCTGAACCCTACTGCTTCCTGCTGAACCCTACTGCTTCCTGCTGAACCCTGCTGCTTCCTGCTGAACCCTCCAGCTTCCTGCTGAACCCTGCTGCTTCCTGCTGATGCCTGCTGCTTCCTGCTGAACCCTGCTGCTTCCTGCTGAACCCTGCAGCTTCCTGCTGAACCCTGCTGCTTCCTGCTGAACCCTGCGGCTTCCTGCTACGTCCATCCATGCCCTGCTGGGCCACGCTACATCCTGTAACGCCCTGAAGCGCACTGATATGACATGAACTACTACGACTACCATTTGAAGTCACTGTTCAATGGAACAGTGACTTCAAATGGTAGTCGAAAAAAGGATTTAGGGCCCGAGCGCCGACAGCGGCAAAGGCCCTATTGAAACTGAAGGAATTATTGTTTGTTTGTTTCTTTCTATTATTAGGGCCCGAGCACGAAAGTGCAAGGCCCCAACGGTGCCTTGCACTGAAAGTGCGAAGGAACCTATTGTTTTTCATCAGATTATTTTTCCAAGTCCTTTGTCGCATTTTTGAGGGCGTTAGCATGCACGAAAACTCACAAAAAATTGCACTCATGTCACAACTGGTGAAAATTGCAAAGTTCTGTAGTGCTTGGCCTTGGGTGTAGCCAGGAGGCTCCATAGCGCCCCCTAACGTGTGCCTTAATTCCGAAAAAAGTAAGAAGTTAATATACCAACTTTTGAGGGAAAATAGGTCTCATCTTGAACTCCATGGAGCTATTTTTAGAAAAAATTACAAAATTCAAAAATTTCCAAAATCTTGGTTTTCGTGCAAAAATCTTCATTATACAAACACTTGTTTGAGGACTTTAGGAACCTGAACAAGCTACTTCTAATAAGTTACAGGAAGATGAAATGAAAACAAAAATAAGAAAAATCGCAAAATTTTGCAGCCATTTGCAGAATATTAAACTCTTTCATCTGAATACACATTTAGGCCTGGGAGTGGTATGGTTGCTCTATAGCGCCCCCTAATTGGTTTTAGCCCTTGGGCACATTTTTGACGGCCTCAATATATACGAAAACTCACAAAAATTGGCGCCCACATAAACACCTGGGAGCTTTGCGAGACGCTACAGCGATTTGGCCCATACCTGTAAGTGGGCTCCATAGCGCCCCCTAATGCGTAGAAGGCCTTAACTTGGACATAGTTGCTCCGATCTTCACCAGATTTAATACCCATATTGCTCTAATCATTGCAGACATATTTCCCATTTACATTCATTAGCTCTGCCCAACGGGAAGGCGGCCATTTTTAATTATGCATTTTTCAGGTGTTTTACATTCTTTCGAACTCGTCCTAGGCTGTGACTTCAATCTTCTTGAATCTTTGCAGTAAGTATCTGTTGATCCTCATAATGAAAAGTTATCCAGAGAATTTTGATAGTTGAAAAAATGCGGAAGTTATAGCAACTTACTGTCTAAACAGGAAGTTGTGTTATCTTGACAACAATTATTCCGATTGCCCCGAAACTTGACAAGGATGTTCCTCCTGGCCGGTTTAGCAAATGTGCCAAAGTTGGCTGCAATCGCCCATTAGATGGCGCTGTTTTAATTTCATCCATCTTCGTCCGCTTATCCGGTGTCGGGTCGCGGGGGGAGCAGCTCCAGCAGGGGACCCCAAACTTCCCTTTCCCGAGCAACATTAACCAGCTCCGACTGGGGATCCTGAGTTCCCCAGGCCAGGTTGGAGATATAATCCCTCCACCTAGTCCTGGGTCTTCCTCGAGGCCTCCTCCCAGCTGGAAGTGCCTGGAACACCTCCCTAGGGAGGCGCCCAGGGGGCATCCTTACCAGATGCCCGAACCACCTCAACTGGCTCCTTTCGACGTGAAGGAGCAGCGGCTCTACTCCGAGCTCCTCACGGATGACTGAGCTTCTCACCCTATCTCTAAGCTGTTTTAATTTTTTTTATTTAATCATCAAAATATTGACATATGGAAAGCCTACTTTGTCTAACTACTCCTGGGACGTGAGTCCGATCAGCACGAAAACTTGCATATACACTCGGAGGACCCTCGTGACAAAAAGTTATCAAAAGAATATTGATAGCTAAAACAATGCGCAAGTTATGGAGGACCAACTTCCTGTAGGTGGGAGTGGAAACAGGAATGGTTATATCTTGCCAACGGCTATTCCAATGGACACAAAACTTAAGAAAGTTGTTCCCCATGTGCCAATGAGGCTGTTTGCCAAATATGTTGTCAATTGGCCTTTAGATGGCGCTGTTTTAATTTTTTTTAATTAATTATCTAATTTGCTTTGTGCGAAACCTACTTTTTTTAACTCCTCCTAGAGCGTGTGTCCCATCTGCACAAAAATGTGCATGTAGACTCGGTGGACCCTCATGACAAAAATATATCAAAAGAATTTTGATAGCTAACACAATGCGCAAGTTACAGAGGACCAACTTCATGCAGGGGACTGTCGAAACAGGAAGTTGCGTATTTTTAACAAGATTTATTCCCGATTGACACCAAATATGACAAAGTTGTTCCGTATAGGGGTTTGAGCATCCACGCCAAATTTATAGTGCATTGCCCATTAGATGGCGCTGTTAGAATTTCTTCTTCTTATTATTATTAATTATTCACATCGCGATATATGGGAAACATACTTTGTCTAACTCCTCCTGGGCCGTGAGTCCAATCTGCATGAAAACTTGGATATAGACTCGGTTGACCCTCGTGACTAAAAGTTATCAAAAGAATTCTGATAGCTAACACAATGCGCAAGTTATGGAGGAACACCTTCCTGTAGGTGGGTGTGGAAACATGAACGGTTCTATGGAGTTATATTCCTATCTTTATTCAAGAGCGCATTCTTTCAATTTGAGAGCATTTCTCACTGATATTACGTTCAGATTTTGTAATAATTTCCCTCAAAACCTTGCTCTCACACTCAAATGGTCATGCTCACGCTTGGATTTGCTCTGCTTGTGCTCAAACTTTGTGCTCGGACTCAGATATGTTGTTCTGTGGACAGATTTCCTGCTCTCGGCTTTAAACCTCCTCGCACTCAGCCTGATTCTGCGCGCTTGCAAATCTGCTGCTCTTGGATCTCTCCTGCGCGCTTGGATTTTTCTGTGTTACAACACTATCAAAATTCCACAACCAATGGAATGCCAGGTGTAGTGATGACCAATGAAATGATCCCTGCCCCGTTGAGGGTGCGTTCGTTTTATGTGAGAACATCCGTTGCGGCCGGCTCCTATGTAACCATGGGTCTGTAACCCAAGTTTATTTAACCCCGCCGTCCATCGCTTTATTATTAGTATATGTCAATAATGTGCACAGAATGGTCGACGGTCTTTCCCATCAGGAAACGGGAGAAAGCTTTGAAGTGGGACATATCAAGTTACGTAGCTACACAACTATGAGGGTGAGTAACATAAATTAAGCACATAGCATATGGTGCTAGCCTAGCTTGATGTCTGTAAACAAATAGCTTTTCTTTATATCTGTAGTTTAGCTAGCTAGATAGATTGAACGACATACTGTATGACGGACAGTATGTGCGTATTTACAACTGGTATTTAATGACCCCACTTTGTAAATTTTCCTCGTTTGGTTAACCATGTTCCTGGGGATTTTGGCTATGGATATGTTAGAGGCAATTGTAAAACACTTTACATCACTGTTGCATGTTTTTCAGATGTTCTAAATTCTTATAACATTAATTTAACTAACATTCATATATATATATATATATATATATATATATATATATATATATCTGTATAGAAAGTTGTAAGTACAATTCCACTCCTATAATAAAACACTATTTAAAATAGCAGTTATTTATTTTTACCCTTATGAAATCAATACAAAGCAAATTGAACAGAAAAAAACAAGTATTTTGTTTCAGTTTCCCTTCTTCCAGGTGGGGCTGAAGTACCCCTGTTGAGCTGCACCGTGTGCATGGACCAGTGTTGTACAACCACACTACTGTGTTGTTCCAGTCAGTACATTACTCCAAACGCAAAATCCCATTGGTTCCCCCTGTACTCACCTGTGTGCAAAGGGCAGGCATTAGTGGCACAAACCAAGTACGTTGGCAAGTCTGATAATAATTTAATTGTAAAATCATGTTACATACACTTATCATTTCTTTCTTGCTTAAATTCACAGGGTGCACAACAAGGCCCAGGAGAGACAATTACTGTGATGTCCACAAATCCAAAGCAGAGAAGAGAAGGTAAGGTAAGATAGTAATGATGTTAAAGAAAGCTATGTACACCTAATACCTTATGTGTTGATGTCTATGAATTTGTTTTAAATAGGAGCACACTATACAAAGACAACAGTGGAGAGTTGCTGCATCGGTCTGTCCTCAAAGTGCCAGAGATCTACAAGGACTTCACCCGTTTCTGCACCATCACCTGCATAATCCAAGTGATAAAAGAGAGAACAAACTATTTTGTTCTCTGCTTACATGAATAGGTGCCTGTAATGTCTGCACACATAAACAATCAATTAATACATGTTAAGTATCACTGATATTTCTTAAAACATTGTGGTTTTTCAGAGCAATAAGATTATTAAAGCCATGTTCATACTTGCAACAAATTAAAACCTTATCAAGGCAAATAGGTTTTTCATTTTCTGTAATCTAAATCTAAAAACAGTATAATTAAATTTACCAGAGTGGACACTTGCAGGTTGTTAAACAGCTTTAATTTACCTTGTCAAAACAATAAGTAATTCATAACCAACTGCACTATATTTGACACAAAACCTAAAAAGCGTATGGTTCATACTCCTGTGAAGCAGTACACTTTGCCTGTAGGATTTACTGTAGCAGGAACATTGATATTGGCAAACTGATGACCCAGGTACAGGTGAGTTTGTGAGCAGGGTTATGATATGAACTAAAATAAAGATAAGATAAGCCTAGTGTTCACAAGAGGGATAATTCAGGTATTGCAACACAAGTTATAGAATAATTGAATTAAATAAGAGGTATATATAACTAGTAGAAAATAAATTAACTAAACAAGAGCAATTAAGGCAAAGTTATGAGGTAGTAGCAAGCTAAAGTGACGTATAATCAATAGCAGTGAGTCACATCAACAGTGTACACCAGAATAATATATACTGTCATTAAGTAATGATACTTAGTGTTGTCTGTAGACTACTAATATAACAAAACAGAAAAATAATATAGTGTACGATGAAGTATGGAGAACAACCGAGTCCCATATGACCCCAAGAGACTTTAATTGCAGCTGTTGATGATGTTGCAGATGGTTGTAGTCTGTAGCCAGTCATACAGTAGGTAGATCTGGAGCAGCAGGGTGACTTCTAGCTTTCATGGGCTGGTGATAAGACTCTGCTGCTATGATGCAGCATTGGTCGAGCCCTTCATTCTCAACTGGAAGAAAAGAAAAGAAAATGCTTGTTTTTTCTGTTCAGTTTGCTTTGTATTCATTAAAATAAACTGCTATTTAAGGAGCAAATTATTCTAGATCTGTTTTTATTATAGTGATAACATTGTACTTAACATTACAACGTTTTATACAGACTGATATGAATCCATCATTTTCAAACTACTGTTATATGAAGAAATGAAGACTAAATTCTGATGAACAACACACAACAGTGATGCAAAAATGAACACAAACAATCCAGTTTCTGGTGTTCTTTCAGTTATATTACAGTTTAGGTTTTACTACTGGCTCTAACATTAAATTAGCAAAATCTCCAGGAAGGAGAGGTTAACCAAAGGTTAACCAAACGAGGAAAAATACACATACTGTCGGTCATATGTTGTTCAATCTAGCTAAACTATGAAGAAAATCTATTTGTTTACGGACATCAAGCTAGGCTGTATGTTAGCATGTCTGAAATTAGCCAAATCCCCAGGAACATGGTTAACCAAACGAGGACAAATTACAAAGTGGGGTCATTAAATACCAGTTGTAAATACACACATACTGTCCGTCATACAGTATGTCGTTCAATCTATCTAGCTAGCTAAACTACCGATATAAAGAAAGCTATTTGTTTACGGACATCAAGCTAGGCTAGCGCCATATGCTATGTGCTTAATTTATGTTACTCACCCTCATAGTTGTGTAGCTACGTAACTTGATACAGTGAGGAAAATAAGTATTTGAACACCCTGCTATTTTGCAAGTTCTCCCACTTGGAAATCATGGAGGGGTCTGAAATTGTCATCGTAGGTGCATGTCCACTGTGAGAGACATAATCTAAAAAAAAAAATCCAGAAATCACAATTTTTTAACTATTTATTTGTATGATACAGCTGCAAATAAGTATCAGCTAGAATTCTGACCCTCAAAGACCTGTTAGTCTGCCTTTAAAATGTCCACCTCCACTCCATTTATTATCCTAAATTAGATGCACCTGTTTGAGGTTGTTAGCTGCATAAAGACACCTGTCCACCCCATACAATCAGTAAGAATCCAACTACTAACATGGCCAAGACCAAAGAGCTGTCCAAAGACACTAGAGACAAAATTGTTCCCCTCCACAAGGCTTCGTGGGGTCTCAATGATCCTAAGAAAGGTGAGAAATCAGCCCAGAACTACACGGGAGGAGCTGGTCAATGACCTGAAAAGAGCTGGGACCACCGTTTCCAAGGTTACTGTTGGTAATACACTAAGACGTCATGGTTTGAAATCATGCATGGCATGGAAGGGTCCCCTGCTTAAACCAGCACATGTCAAGGCCTGTCTTAAGTTTGCCAATGACCATTTGGATGATCCAGAGGAGTCATGGGAGAAAGTCATGTGGTCAGATGAGACCAAAATAGAACTTTTTGGTCATAATTCCACTAACCGTGTTTGGAGGAAGAAGAATGATGAGTACCATCCCAAGAACACTATCCCTGCTGTGAAGCATGGGGGTGGTAGCATCATGCTTTGGGGGAGTTTTTCTGCACATGGGACAGGGCGACTGCACTGTATTAAGGAGAGGATGACCGGGGCCATGTATTGCGAGATTTTGGGGAACAACCTCGTTCCCTCAGTTAGAGCATTGAAGATGGGTCGAGGCTGGTTCTTCCAACATGACAATGAGCCGAAGCACACAGCCAGGATAACCAAGGAGTGGCTCTGTAAGAAGCATATCAAGGTTCTGGCGTGGCCTAGCCAGTCTCCAGACCTAAACCCAATAAAGAATCTTTGGAGGGAGCTCAAACTCCGTGTTTCTCAGCGACAGCCCAGAAACCTGACTGATCTAGAGAAGATCTGTGTGGAGGAGTGGGCCAAAATCCCTCCTGCAGTGTGTGCAAACCTGGTGAAAAACTACAGGAAACGTTTGACCTCTGTACTTGCAAACAAAGGCTACTGTACCAAATATTAACATTGATTTTCTCAGGTGTTCAAATACTTATTTGCAGCTGTATCATACAAATAAATAGTTAAAAAATCATACATTGTGATTTCTGGATTTTTTTTTTTTAGATTATGTCTCTCACAGTGGACATGCACCTACGATGATAATTTCAGACCCCTCCATGATTTCTAAGTGGGAGAACTTGCAAAATAGCAGGGTGTTCAAATACTTATTTTCCTCACTGTATGTCCCACTTCAAAGCTTTCTCCCGTTTCCTGATGGGTGCAGGTGAAAGACCGTCGACCATTCTGTGCACATTATTGACATATACTAATAATAAAGCGATGGACGGTGGGGTTAAATAAACTTGGGTTACAGACCCATGGTTACATAGGAGCCGGCCGCAACGGATGTACTCACATAAAACGAACGCACCCTCAATGGGGCAGGGATCATTTCATTGGTCAACACTACACCTGGCATTCTATTGGTTGTGGAATTTTGATAGTGTTGTAACACAGAAAAATCCAAGCGCGCAAGGAGAGATCCGAGATCAGCAGATTTGCAAGCGCGAGAATCAGGCTGAGTGCGAGGAGAAGGTTCAAAGCTGAGAGCAGGAAATCTGTCCACAGAACAACATATCTGAGTCCGAGCACAAAGTTTGAGCACAAGCAGAGCAAATCCAAGCGCGAGCATGACCATTTGAGTGTGAGAGCAAGGTTTTGAGGGAAATTATTACAAAATCTGAACGTAATATCAGTGAAAAATGCTCTCAAATTGAAAGAATGCGCTCTTGAATAAAGATAGGAATATAACTCCATACGGTTCTATCTTGGCAAAAGTTTTGCGATTTACATGAAACTTAGAATGTGTGGTCTACATGTGATGTTGCATTTGCCAGTACCCCCCGGGGCAAGAAGCGAGGGCCCATCATTGCTGCTTGCATCTTTAATTAGGGGCCGAGCACCGACAGCGGCGAAGGCCCTATTGAAACTGAAGGAATTATTGTTTCTTTCTATTATTATTTTTATTTTCCCGTCAAATGAATTGGCTTTTTGAGGGGCTTAATATATTAAAAAACTCACCAAATTTGGCGGTTGCATCAAGTCTGGTGAAAATGTGCGTATTTTATATGACCTATAATATAATATAATATGACCACGCCCACTTACTCAGGCCACGCCCCCTTTCATAACATTTGAACCGTTTAAGGTAGAGTCTTGTGTGAGGTGTCATTGAACTCAGCAGATAGTTCCTTCTTTATTGGTGATGGTTTGGCCCGCCCCCTATGCATAAGCCACGCCCCCTTTCATAACATTTGAACCGTTTAAGGTATACCCTTGTGTGAGGTATCATTGAACTCAGCAGAGACTTCCTTCTTCATTGGTGATGGTTTGGCCCGCCCCCTATGTTTACGCCACGCCCCCTTTCATACATGCTGACCCATTTAAGGTAGAGTCTTGTGTGAGGTATCATTCATCTCAGCAGAGGCTTCATTTTTAATTGGTGATGGTTGGACCCGCCCCCCCAGATAACAAAAATCATGCGGCCCAGATCTGGCCCAGATCCTTCATAAGTTCTGGGCCAGATCTGTAAAACGGACCTGGGCCGCTGTCCTTTAGCACAACGGGCCAATGCCGGTGCGGATCCGGTTTTCACATCTGGGCCGGCACTGGCCCAGCTCCAGAATGGATGAGAATTTTTTTATAGTCATTTGGCCCAAAGGTGGGCCAGATACTGGATCCGAGTCTCCAAAATACTCTGAGCCACATCTGGACTGGCACTGGGCCAGCTCCATTTATTAGTTCTGGCCCGGATTCACACCACCTCTGGCATCATAATACCACAAAACAAACCATATACAAAAATACGGATTTTTTTTTCAGTTAAAGGAATAGTTAAATTTTTTTTAGATGTTGTGCATGATTCAGCTTGTGCAAATTTTATTTAAAATGTCTGAGATAAAAAGACAGGACAGAAACTTAAAACAAAGTAGATAATTGCCAAACTAACAATCAATCTAATAAACACATTTTACAGCTCATTTCTGTCTTCAACAACTCTAGGAATAAGAAACTTCTTGTAGGAACAACTACAGGACAACTGTAGGAATAAGAAACTTCTTTACTACCACATACCTATGACACAGGTGTTATTTTATTTGTTATTTTTTAAATTAAAGCAGAAAAAAAGCTAAAGCCAGCAGAGAAAAGAGATTCTACGGCATAAACACACAAGATGTAACGTTTTAGTTAGCGATAAGTTTGTCAAGTGAAGTGGGAATGCCACAACCCTCACATAACACCCAACAAATCATCAGTGGTGGAAGAGTGGGGGATGGCCGATGCGTTCTCTTCTGCAAAGTATAAAAGAATGTTCAGTTAAAAAAGATCAGTGATGCGGTTTTTAAATGCTACATTGCTTGTCAGCACCCAGTCACATATGTGCTCTGATTAATTTGGCATTCACTTAACAAGGGCTCGAACAATTCAATTTAGTATTGAATTGAATACTAAATTGCATCCATGCAAAGCTTCGTTTAATCCATATAACTATATAGAACACTGTTTTGCATGGACATTTATTACTGTCGCACATCGCGCTTATGCTGTGAACACAACGTAATTATGATGGCGCTGTTTGCAAAGTGGAGGAAGAGAGAGAAAATAGGGAAGGGCGAAGAAGAAAGTGTCTAAAGTATGGGATTATTTCAAGCTAAAAGAAAACAACAACTCAGTATGTTGCAGTCCGTCCACCGTAAAACAAAATTTATGTCGCCTCGGCAACATCCCGACGGCACCTGATCAGAAAGCACCCAGTGTTCTGCCAGCGGACCACAGCCCCGCCAGCAAGCAAGTCTCTTACCACGGTTAATGAATGGCCTCTCTGGCCATGGCACGTTCTTTGCAGCCACCACCACGGTCAGAGGCCAGGTTGAACCAGCGGATGGCGTGCTGGCTCGTTGTCCGATGCACTGCTAGCAGCTTGGTTCTTCCGTACAGCCTCTGTTAAGAGAGAAAGTCAATTGGTTTATGAGCAGTCATTAACAGAAATTCTGAAAATTACCTCTAAGTCAAGTCAATAACCCACTGTTTTGAGAAATGCTTTAGATGTTGCCCATGATTACTATTGTTGGTGTGGCAGTAGACTTAATTTTCTATGAATAACTAATCACGTCTAGATTGTATTGGATCATCCTTAAATCTCAGTGCATCTTATCATTCTAAATTCATCTGTGTGGATTCTGTATCAGGTCATGGATAGGCATTGGCGGGTACCGGTTTCAAGGTTTCCCACGGTATGAAAAAGTAAAGGTTACAAAACCACAATTTTTAGCGTTGCTATGTTATTAATCTGCCAAAGATGTAAAGTACAGGAATCCCGCAGCGTAGAGAGTAACATGGCCCTCCCCCTCTGTTTGGTGCAGTAGTGGCCTGTGTAGGATGGTCGAAGGAGAGGAACCCCTCAACATTTCCCCAGTATCTCCAGGCAGAGGACATTTAGGGGAATCACGTTTTCTGACAGCTCTTTCAGAAAGTAAAAGCTCTTAATTCAACTCCAAGTAAAGCATTACGTGATTATGTGAGTAACCGGTGCTGTCATGACTGCGATCTATTTCTGCTATCAAAGTATTTTTTTATTTTTATTTTTTGGTTGCATCCCTTATATCTAAAAATCCATCCATCCATCGTCAACCACTTATCCTGCGTACAAGGTCGCGGAGCCAATCCCAGTTTACGTTGGGCGAAAGGCGGGGTACACCCTGGACAGGTTGCCAGTCCATCGCAGGGCCACACATAGACGAACAACCACTCACTCACATCTAAGGACACCAATTAACCTAACCTGCATGCCTTTGGACGGTGGGAGGAAGCCGGAGTACCCGGAGAGAACCTACACAGACACGGGGAGAACATGCAAACTCCACACAGAAAGGCCGGGGCAACCGGGGTTTGAACCCGCAACCTTCTTGCTGTGAGGCAACAGTGCTAACCACTGCACCACCGTATCTAAATAGCTAAAATTATTATATATATATATATATATATATATATATATATATATATATATATATATATATATATATATATATTTTTTTTTTTTTTTTTTTTTTTAATTGTTCTCATCTACTAGTCACCTCCACATATACTACAATACGTATACTAAAATACTTACTGATCAACAGAGTTTGTGTCAGCATTTCTTTAAAACCTCTTTTCCCGTTGACTCCTTTCCAATTAATCTGTTTGACCACTGTGTTTGAGAAAATCCTTGAAAGTATATTCCAAGTTACTCTTTTGGAGTTCTGTCCTCCTACAGCACCTAGAGCAATACAGAAAAGCATTTCAGATCAACAGAGACAATTGCGCAAATTGTATGTCGGTTTACTAAATCATGAAACAAACAGTACAGTAAACAACAGTTTAGCTTTGAAAAAATGGGTTACAACATTAAACTCTATCAATACAAACAAAATGTTCTCTTTTTTCTTGTTTTAAAATAAAATTGATTTAATTAAAGTCGATATACCACCTGGCCCTACATTGTTACCATACCATGTTTTGCTTAGCATGCAAGTTTCTTGTATCTTTAAGCCACTCCTCCAACTCCTCCACTTCAGACATGGTGGCCAGCGGAACACTGACATTTTGAGGCATCTCAGCCATAGGAGTTTCTGTCCCCATTCTTGCAGCAATGTTATTTACAGCAGCAGCCAGCTGCATTTGCTGCTCCTTGATATGTTCCAGCAAAGTTAGAATGTGCAGCTCAGCCGCTACAAAAGGAGTTAAGAAACAATTATATTAAAAGTGCTGTTACATGAAAAATATGTTTTTTCATGTAACAGCACTTACAGCCGGTACGGCTCTGACTACAGCGTTTCACATCTACAACGTCACACAAAGAGGAGCTACAGGAAGCCGTGTTAGAGTCTTGTTCAGCTCATGTTTATTTACATGTCCGCTTTGGTTTAATCATTTCAGGCACGCAGACTATAACTGCAGACAGGCGGCTGGCAGAAATATTTAGAATACATCAGAAACAATCAGTTTAATGGATCACTACCGTTAGCACTCCTCCACTGATAAACACGGCATTAGCTTTGTGGCTCATTTAGCAACGGGCAGCTACCTGCTGTAACGTTACCTGATTGTAGAGAATATTTAGAAGTGATAGGGACAACTAGGGACAAATGGGGACCATTCACTAGAACTACCACACTGTTTCAGATTAAATCTACAGTTAATTTACGTCTGTCAGCAGCTAGCTTTAAACACCCAGCTACCGTAACATTAAACTGCTGTTTGCCTCTGGTGGGCAAACTATGCAACACCCATGACATGAGTGAATGATCTGAGTCTGTTTCTCTTTTAATAGTCATATATCTGCCGTTATAAACGGCCGATGCCAATGAAATTAGCTCAAATCGGTCGGCTCTAACACACACACATACACACACACACACACACACACACACACACACACACACACACAGTATATATCGTATCCTTCTATAAGTATTTTTTTAAATAGCTCTTATTTAAACCATGTATACGGTCACAGAGTTAAAAAAAAAAATATTTTACCAGAGCAAGGAACAGGTCCAGTGCCAGTCCTCCCCAGTCTAAAAGTGGGGACAAAACAATGGCCTTGATAGTCATTTGTGAGAGGAGTGGCAGTGATCCGGTGCCTAGGACTTGAGGGCATGCGAGACGTAGGGGTAGGAACAAGTGCCACTGGAGCTGAGGAGAGGTAAATTGAACATATTATTTTTGCTAACAGGTGAGTACTTTGATAAGAAAAGCTTAACAAAAATACTCTATTGTGGTACCTGTGTAACTACCACGATCACATTGCCTCAGATCAGGCAGAGGTCCAGCAGAAATCTGGCATGGAGGACTTGAAGGCATGCAAGGTGGAGGGACGGGAACAAGTGGTGCAGCTGCTGAGGAGAAGGCATTTGACAATTTCATTATTAGGGTCCAAGCACTGACAACAGATTTTAAAACAGCCCTTGTTATCTTATAGAAGAAAATTTGCAGCATACGTATATTTGAAGAAAAAAAGAGACATTCAGAGGCAGATCAATGAACGTAGTAGAAGAAAGTAGAAAGTAGGTGTAAGAAAAGGTGTTACTCTGGATTCCTGCAGGGTTTAGTGAGTCAAATTTAAGACCTTTTGAGACCTTTTTATGACCATTATGTTTTAATTTATGACCTACACGAATTACGAAAAATAACTTCCTTTCAAAAGTCTTTTTTTTCTATTGACTTTCATTAAAAATAATAAGTTTCATTATTTAAAGATTCCATTTTCTTAAGAGTAACAAACTGAAGGCTCCCTTTTCCTAAGTATCAATAACACAGGAACAACACTTAACAATTATCACGATAATATATCAGTCAATATCCATAATTATCACAATAAATGTCAAATCTTTATTTCTTTCAAGTTTAAAGGCAGAGTTTTGCTCCTAACTGAAAGTTGTAGAAACCAGAGCGTTAATTGTGGTTTTAAACTACTCTATATTGTCAGAACATATCATGACAAACACTTGCCAAACAGGAGAACATTTACCAAATCTGAGGTAGAAAATTCAAACATTTGTCATTTTTCCTTAACAAAATTAATATCTTTATTGGAAAATTAATTTCTTTTTAAATATTATCGAACATTTATCAAACTCTTGATATCGTTTTAGTCAAAGTTGCTCTTCTATCAGCTTGAATCAGTCGGCTCATTCTCCTCTGACCTCTAGCATCAACAAGGCATTTTCGCCCACAGGACTGCCGCATACTGGATGTTTTTCCCTTTTCACACCATTCTTTGCAAACCCTACAAATGGTTCTGCGTGAAAATCCCAGTAACTGAGCAGATTGTGAAATACTCAGACCGGCCCGTCTGGCACCAACAACCATGCCACGCTCAAAATTGCTTAAATCACCTTTCTTTCCCATTCTGACATTCAGTTTGGAGTTCAGGAGATTGTCTTGACCAGGACCACACCCCTAAATGCATTGAAGCAACTGCCATGTCATTGGTTGATTAGATAATTGCATTAATGAGAAATTGAACAGGTGTTCCTGATAATCCTTTAGGTGAGTGTATATAAATTGTAAGTCGCTTTGGATAAAAGCGTCAGCTAAATGAATAAATGTAAATGATACTTCATAACCATTATATCTAGAAGAGCTCCTAATACCCTATTGTCCCACTAGAGCACTGCGCTCCCAGAATGCAGAGTTACTGGTGGTACCTAGAGTCTCTAAAAGTAGAATGGGAGCAAGAGCCTTCAGTTATCAGGCTCCTCTCCTATGGAACCAGCTCCCGATCTGGGTTTGGGGGGCAGAAACTGTAATCGCTTTCAAGAATGAACTTAAAACTCTTCTATTTGATAAAGCTTATAGTTAGGGAGTGAGGAGTTGCAGTGTTCACATAACTGGCCGGCAGGGGGAGAGTTCTAAGCCCGAAAAAGCTACCTCTCCTTATGACCTGTCTCTCTTAGTTACGCTGTTATAGTTACGCTGTTATAGTTCTAGACTGCCGGGGGACTTCTTTCCTTTGACACACTGACCTGCTCTCTCCTCTCCCTTTATATTACAATTATTATTACTATTTGTGTGTATCCCGTCCCAGAAATGCTTGTTACTAATCCTAGCTTCTGGGGAGTTTACTCCCCGGAGTCCTTATGTTTTTTCTCCCAGCGTATTTCCTTGGAGAACGTTGGCACCAAGATCCTGGTTCCAGCTGTCGCCGTGGTCCTGCTGCACTCCCTGCTGAGCTCAGCGGTGCCCTGCAATGTCATGCAGCTTCCTGTTGAACCCTGCTGCTTCCTGCTGAACCCTGCAGCTTCCTGCTACATCCAGTCACTGTTCCATTATTAATGTGACTACTATTGCCACTGTTCATCACACCCCTAACCGGCCCGTCAGACACCGCCTACCAAGAGCCTGGGTCTGTTAGAGGTTTCTTCCCAAGAGGGAGTTTTTCCTCGCCACTGTCGCACTGCTTGCTCTTGACGGAATTACTGTAATTGTTGGAATTGTTGGGGCTTTGTAAATTATAGAGTGTGGTCTAGACCTACTCTATCTGTAAAGTGTCTCGAGATAACCTATGTTATGATTTGATACTATAAATAAAATTGAATTGAAAAATTGAATTGAATAACCAGGGGTTGAATGATACTACTGCAGTACAAGAACATACCAGTGGAATGAAGAAGTTCAGCATGATTCGGATCTGGCAGAGGTCTAGCTGAGAAGTTAGGAGTCGGTGGAGCAATAGGTGCTGCTGGAGTGAGGGAGAGATAAGTGGGTCTTGTATTGTTCTTCTCCTCTGGCTCACTTTCAGAGTCGGTATCACCAAAGATGAGCCTAACAAACAAAGCAACCCCCCCAAGGCCTAGTTAACAATGTAGCATTTGCAAAAAATACTAAAACTAGTTAAGACAATCAAAAATTGCACCTGCAACCAACTTTAAAATGTGAGAAATGTTGTGCTAAATGTCAATACTCAAAATATTTAATTAGTCGCAACTATTAGGTTGCACTAGGAATCAGTTACTTCTAAAGTGCATTTAAATGCAAGATGCAATACCATTTCTACCTTTACCATTTGACATTCAGTGCATATAGCTATATCAGCAAAAGACAAAATGTTGTCTTGCAATACTTCTTTGTGAGATCTCTGAATAATTGTATCTGACTGCAGTAAATGGTCTTTTGTTTTTAAATAATGTATACGTGCAAATACCAAACCTTGGCTTAATTTTTCTTTTCCTAGCTACCACTACTTCTTGTTCGCCATCTGTTTGTAACTCCGATGTTTTACAGGTCAGCAAAGCCCTCAGCTTTTCTCTGGCTATTTGATAATCACCTGATCAGAATTGAGAAAAGATTAAATATTAGTTGTCACTGTATATATAGAAAACTCAGGAAGTTATTTCTGCAAAAAAATAAAAATACTTCTGTTATCACATCTTTACTTTTTGCACCAAGATATAAAGAGTAGTATTGATTACTATCAGTATTGACAAGCAGTATCAGTATCAATAAAATCCTAACAAATACCCATCACTATGACAGGCTCTAACTTCAGTTTACAGTTACACACATATACAAACCCAGTTAGCAAGTATTTGACAATTTAATACTTAATAGGTAGAAAAGTTGTGGAATAGGTACATTTTAGTGCATCCTTACCAGCTCTTGAGAGGACTCGAACGTCATACATTTTCCAGTCTGATCCTGGCACCTCATGTTTTCGAACAGCTCTGTTGATGCGTTCATCGCTTTTATAGTTTGGCCACAAAGTCGCACCATCTTCAAACCACGAGTCTGATATAATATTTACAGTCTTGGACTCTGTAAATTCTGCAACTATATACATCTGAAAAGGAAAATGATGCAGATTTATGTTATTATCCTTAAGTTTTTTTTGTTATTTTAACCCCCCCCCCCCTTTTAAATACTATCTGTGATCATTATAGCAGCACGTGCACCGCATGTGGAGTCTTGTTAACGACGTAGCCTATCACCAAAATAACAGAAATGCGGAAATTACATCGGTTAGAGGCTGTGAATTTTTAGATATTCGTTAGGGATACTCACATCATTTCAATTGTGGAGTAGGTTGCTCTTCTTAAGGTCTGTTCGTGTGTTAGTGTTAAGTCAGTGTTAAGTCTTTTTGTCTCCCACTACTCAGCTCCTCAAACTCACTTCTAAGCCACCACCACACCTATGCCCTATCACTATGACTATGCAAAAAGGGCATGACAACAAACCTATCGTTATAAGGTAGGAGCACACACTTATGAGATATCTCTGATGCTTTGGCCACCTTAAATGGCCCTGTTGGTTGAGAGACAATAAATAGTTAGAGAAATTCTGAACTCAGGGGATAGCTGAAGAAATTTCCCATGTTTGTGAAAACTTTAAATACTACATGAATTTCTTCTGCTGTTTGAATGATGTTATATATACCACATATATCTTTGCCTATAGCAAAAACATTGTCACCTGTGGAAACTTTCATTTGCCATTTTTCTGTGTGTAGCTCTCTGTACTGTGCTTCTGCCTGAAGGCCATCAGAAACAGGTCCAACATAATGTTGCTTTTTTAAACCCTTACAAGGCAACTCAATGCTGCAAATATTTTGAACTTCTGTTAACCTTCTTATTATCTGAGCAAGTGGAAATTTCTTACAAACCTCTTCAGTTTATGGAGGTAATTCTCATACGGAAAGGCAGAGATAGAGTCCAAACAACCATGTAGTTGTACATCTGCAGATAAGTGGACCAAAGCATGCACATTATACACAAATGCATCTCTGCCGTACAGCTCCCCAAAGTGACTTACAAACATGGTGAGCAAAGTGTTTGCATAATTACTATACACCAAGCAGAGCTTTGGACTGACAAGGATGCAAATACCTGTATATAACAACATAAAGTTGTTATATACATTACTGTCTACGTATGGTGCCAGAACAACAGGGCCTGTATACAAGAGAAATTGTCTTAACTCAGTTGCTTTCCAATGATCTAGCTCTCTGAGGGATCTTGGTTTCCTTGCAAACTCTGCTGGAATATACGAACGCATGTGAGTTAGACTTTCTGAAATCCTGTCAACAAGACTAGAGGACAAAGGAAACTTCAAAGGGCCCCTCATCCAAATGTTTAACAATCAACGCATTACACCTAAACATGCAAGGTGCATGTAATCTAGGGGGAACTGAGTTACCATACCAACATCTAAGTCAGAAAATCCATGTTGTCCTCTATGATGATGGCCCTCATCAGCCCTCTCTGAAAATGATGAGTCAGTCCGTAACATGTAATCATTAATGGGGTATGTCATTCGCTTGTTAATGTAAACACCTGGCTGGCAACATTTATCACATCCATGGTATCCATTGTGAGCCTTTGTGTTTTTTACAAATGCCCTAGCAGGTGTATCACACACCACAGAATCCAGTTTGATGAACACCTTTTTCCCTTTGAAATCAAATCCCCTCTGCAGCTGCTGTAGCTCATGTGTGAAGTCTTGCAAAAATTCATTGGCAGCATTTGGTTTTTTTACACCACAAAAAATGCCAATAACAACAGGTTCCTTCATTGGAACGCTTAAAAGAAGTCCTAAAATAGGCCACAACTGCATATTTGTGCTTTTAAAAAGTGGTAACCCATCAATATTAACCTGCAGCCTAAATGTAAAGCCATCAGCAACACTGACAATCAGTTGAGTTAAGGTGTTATGAAGCGCTTTCAAGATACCTCTATAATGATACAACCCACCACATTTTTCTTGGATTCTATAGTCCATTTTGGTTTTGAGAATAGTCCTAGCATCTTTGGGCAGTTCTGGGTGGTACACCCTCTATAAACTAAGAAGAGCTGTGAGCGCTACTAAAGAAACACTGAACTGGACAGTCCAACTGGCCAAGCTGTCCAAAAGGCTCACATGCTCATTTAATTCTTCTGCATCAGACTCTGAAACAAGTTCTCCCTCTGCCCATTCTATGTCTGTGTGGCCATCTGAATTGTCAGAGTCACTTGAGTCACAGTCGTTGTCGTCATCAGCCTCACTGGTGGTGTGACAATTGTTGTTGCTATCATTGTCATTGGTGTTGTGACAGGTGTCTGCTTTGTTTGCTACTGTCTGCTCTGATGTTAACTGACAGTCTTCAGCAATTTCATGGGGTCGTTTTTCGAGTGAAAAACGGGCCCTCCGCCTGACTCCAGAGCTTGTTAATAGAGGTTGACTCCTTTTCATCTTGTCTCTAAAAAAGATTTTTTGACAAAAAAAAACGAACCATGACAGTGTACTGGCAGGGTTCCCCAAGTAAAATGTATGACTTTGTAAGACCTTTTTAATACCACTTAGAAAATAATTTAATGTCAAATTCACAGTATGAAGGATATAATAGAAAATCAGTATTGGATTTGAAGCCCTAGATTTACCAAGTACTTGAATTTAATAAACATTTTATTATTCATTGTTAATACACAATAACTTTGTTGTATTAAGGGCACCCACCCACCCTTCCATGGCCTCACAAAACACCTTTAGGTCACAAAATGTTTGAACTAAAGCTAATCAGTTTTCTTTCCTGAATACCCAGCCCTAATGTGAAGTGGCTTGCACTTGGGTTGCTATACCTCCAGTAAAGCAGGTGGCAGCATACAGACAGTAGCTTAGGCTACTATCGAAGAAGAAGAAGAAGACAGTCGCAGCGGCGCGGGCGCGAGGAAGAGGGAAAAAGTAGCGGGAAGTGAATTTCAAATGATCAAGCAGAGTAGAGTAGATGAGTGTGATGTGTGATGATGGATCAGGACGCCGACGGGGCCACAATCACCGGCCAAAATAACCGAATTAACCACCAATTCTTTGAGTTTTTTTCTCACTCTGTCTCCCAACATTAAGCTAAAACACGTTGTAGCAAATGAAAATGTGTGAGTAATGTTTACTTTTTTCATAAATAAAGTACTTTAAACATATCCATTGGTCTGTAATTCTTTAAAATATATCGTGTAGTTATAAACTCTTTAGACTGTTAATGATTAGTGCTTTTTTTTTTAAAGTTTGTGGGTAAGAATCGTGTAAAAAAAAAATGGATTCCGGGAAATCTCCCTTATTTTCAATGTTAAATGTTGACAGCTATGCATAATGCATCAAAAGACAGATTAAATTTTACCGAACAATTACGTTGACACGTCGGCAATGTGGAAGCATTTAAAAGTGTTGCAAAAAGACGCACAAATCGACGCAGATGCAGTTCTGCATGTAATTCTGTGTACAATCAGAAGTAGGCATGAGCATCTATCAGTCAATTTTGACCGGGTTTTAACTTCTTACGTTAGTTTTGAACAGCACCAATTGACAGCACCTCAAAACTAACGTACAACATCATTGTAAGTTAACCAACGTTAAACAGCATTAATGTTTTATGCTAGCTACACACAAAGTTGTTTATTAATGCTAGCTAGCTTATCAGTTCATTCAGTTAATTTAGCAGCTAAAAAGCGTACGTTAGCCAATGCCTCTTCAATTAACGTTAGCCATCGTAAGAAGTTAAAACCCGGTCAAAACATTCCGAAATGATGTTAACAAGCATTACAAACAAGCACACTAAACTGTTTGATTGTTTGACATCGTTCAACTTACCGTTATAAACTCTTTCCACAAAGCTTGCAGTCCCTTTTCATTGTTGACGGTTTGCGGCGTCTGAGTGCTGCGCGAATGCACGGTCGCAAGGAGCGGCGTCCGCCGGTAACCCCGACGCGCGCCAATGCGCGAGGGCCCGTCCATCGCTGCTCGCAGCTGTAATTAGGGCCCGAATGCCGACAGCGACGAAGGCCCTATTGAAACTGAAGGAATTATTATTTTTCTTTCTTTCTTTCTTTCTTTCTTTCTTTCTTTCTTTCTATTATTTTCCCATCAAATGAATGGCCTTTTTGAAAGGCTTAACATATTCAAAAACTCACCAAATTTGGCGGCTGCATCAAGTCTGGTGAAAATTTACGTATTTTAAGGGTTTCGGGAATAGGCGCACAAAAATGGCTCGCTAGCGCCCCCTAGAAAGTTAAGAAAATTGAGCCCCTGCAGTGCTTTTAACGTAGACTCACGAAACTTGGTAGACATATGTAACATGTCAATATGTACAAAAAACTTCATTAGAGCCATACCCTAAACCCAACAGGAAGTCCGCTATTTTGAATTAAATGTTTGAAATTAGTGCGATTTTGGCCATTTCCACATGTCGTACTTTAACGAACTCCTCCTAGAGATTTCATCCGATCAACTTCAAACTCGGTCTGTGCCATCTTAAGAAGTTAAAGATGAAAAGTTGTTAAAAGAAAAACTTTTCATCATAGGGCGTGGCCGTGGCAGGGCGGCCATTTTGTGCGTTTCGCCGCCGAAACAGGAAGTGGGTGTAACTCGAGTGTACGTTGTCCGATTACCTCGAAACTTTTCAGGATTCATAAGAGTCCAACCCTGAGGACAAATAAAGGCCGATATTTACTTAAAGTCATAGCGCCCCCTAGTGGCAACAGGAAGTAGGCTTAAAAGTCAAGGTGCTGTACTTTAACAAACTCCTCCTAGAGATTTCATCCGATGGACTTCAAACTTGGTCTGTACCATCCCAACACCTTAACGATGAAAAGTTATTAAAAGAAAAACTTTTCGTCAGACGGTGTGGGCGTGGCGTGGCGGCCATTTTGAGTGTTTAGCGATGAACAAAGAAGTTGTTGTAACTTGAGTGTACGTTGTCGTATCTGCCCGAAATTTCTCACGATTGACAAGGGTCCAGGCCTGAGGACAGCTACAGGCCAAAATTGACTTTTGGTCATAGCGCCCCCCGCTGGCAACAGGAAATCTGCCTTATATGACAAACATCATCCGATTTGCATGAAACTCAGAATGTGTGGTCTACGTGTGATACTGAGCCGCCCCCTATAATATGACCACGCCCACTTACTCAGGCCACGCCCCCTTTCATAACATTTGAACCGTTTAAGGTAGAGTCTTGTGTGAGGTGTCATTGAACTCAGCAGAGACTTCCTTCTTTATCGGTGATGGTTTGGCCCGCCCCCTATGCATAAGCCACGCCCCCTTTCATAACATTTGAACAGTTTAAGGTATACCCTTGTGTGAGGTATCATTGAACTCAGCACAGACTTCCTTCTTCATTGGTGAGGGTTTGGTCCGCCCCCTATGTTTAAGCCACGCCCCCTTTTATTACTAATGGCCCGATTGATGTAAACACTTGTGTGAGGTGTCATTGAACTCAGCAGAGACTTCCTTCTTCATCGGTGATGGTTTGGCCCGCCCCCTATGTTTAAGCCACGCCCCCTTTCATACATGCTGACCCATTTAAGGTAGAGTCTTGTGTGAGGTATCATTCATCTCAGCAGAGGCTTCATTTTTAATTGGTGATGGTTGGACCCGCCCCCTATGGTTTAGCCACGCCCCCTTTCACATCTAATGAGCCGTATGACGTAGAGTCTTGTGTGAGCTATCGTTGAACTCGGCGGGGAGTTCCCTTTTCATTGGTGACGATTTGCAGCGACTGAGTGCCGCGCGAATGCACAGTCGCAAGGAGCGGCGTCCGCCGGTAACCCCGATGCGCGCAGAGGTGCGAGGGCCCGTCCATTAATTGTGTTTACTCTTACACTAACTCAGTCAGATAAATAGTGAAGGTTGTGTTAATATTACTGCCCTGTCAGAACAATGTCTTGTATAATTAGACATTCACTGTGCTTATTTTTGTGTATTTCTATCATTCATATTTGTATTCTGAGAGTTTACCTTTTTATATATTTTTGTTAGAAATACTAAGTCTTCCTTATTATCAGAATACAAACATGAGAAATAAAACAATGTTTCTGTGCTATAACATTTTATCATAATCTATGACACTCTATTGTCACCTTTAGTGGGTGATAAATCACAGCATATTGAAGATCAATTGTTTCCATTAAAGGCACTGAAGATATGTACACAAACTATCAAACCCTGTCTCATCATCTCATCATGCCACAAAATCTTGTTTGAAACTAGCATCATTTATTTGCCATTCTCAACCACAGTCAATTATTAATTACATTTTGAAAATCAGCAAATTGTTAAGCAAAATATTGCCAAACTTGTAGTGATTCCAGCTTCCCAAGTGTGAATATTTGCTGGATTTCTCTGTTTTCTATGATACTTAACTGAATAGCATTGGGTTTGGACTATTGGTCAAACAAAAAATGACAAAGGAAACAAGTGTGTCAGTTTGGGCTCTGGTAACTTGTGATTTGCTTTAGATTTAAAAATAATCAATCAACATATAGAAAACTGTAATTCATCAGTAATAATTAATAATAATTGGTAGATGCAGCCAATATTCTGAATGTGTACATTAGCACCTTTATGAACCCACAAAGAAAAGTAAACATCTAATCAATGAGCCACTGTTACCTGTCACCTTACCTGAGACCGTACGGCTCCCAACTGTTTTTTCTTTAGTCTGCTGTCCTGATAAACTATGGTGTTTCTTGTTGGTATATGATGGGGACACAGTAACCTTCCCTAATGAACACTATGGTAGGCTATTTTAAAAGCTATTCATGTATGAAAAAGTTACAGTAGAAATTACTACAACTAGCCTATTAGCCTACTAAAGCCATTTGAGTCAGTTTATTTGGGCTGCACAGAACCATGGCAATGCTCAGAAACATTATCCTAATCTACCAGTGAACAATCTCAAAAACAATTTTTCAATCAATTTATGAAGTTACCTGCCTGAGGTGCTGTCAGCAATTGCTGTTAACAGGAATTTGTTATTTTGTTACATTTTGGTTTATCTTAAAAAAATAATTGTCTCCATCTTCTTATTTTGGTGGGCACCTTTGTCTACAATACTAGCCACTAAAGTAAAAATGGTTGATGTAAAAATGTCATGTTTGAGCAATGGACACAAACACCTGCAATTAAGATATAAAACCCAAATTAGCGATAAGTTATATCCAACAAAGATATTGTAATTCAGTGGTGTAAACTTTGCTTGGCTAATCGAAAATGTTAAGTAGCCTAGCCACAGTTTGAGGGTTGCCAGATCAGCGGGATTAGGCATCTCCATCCATCCATCCATCTTCATCCGCTTATCCGGTGTCGGGTCGCGGGGGGAGCAGCTCCAGCAGGGGACCCCAAACTTCCCTTTCCCGAGCAACATTAACCAGCTCCGACTGGGGATCCCGAGTTCCCAGGCCAGGTTGGAGATATAATCCCTCCACCTAGTCCTGGGTCTTCCCCGAGGCCTCCTCCCAGCTGGACGTGCCTGGAACACCTCCCTAGGGAGGCGCCCAGGGGGCATCCTTACCAGATGCCCGAACCACCTCAACTGGCTCCTTTCGACGCAAAGGAGCAGCGGCTCTACTCCGAGCTCCTCACGGATGACTGAGCTTCTCACCCTATCTCTAAGAGAGACGCCAGCCACCCTCCTGAGGAAACCCATTTTGACCGCTTGTACCCTGGATCTTGTTCTTTCGGTCATGACCCAGCCTTCATGACCATAGGTGAGGGTAGGAACGAAAACTGACCGGTAGATCGAGAGCTTTGCCTTCTGGCTCAGCTCTCTTTTCGTCACAACGGTACGATAGATTGAATGCAATACCGCACCCGCTGCACCGATTCTAAGACCAATCTCCCGCTCCATTGTCCCCTCACTCGCGAACAAAACCCCAAGGTACTTGAACTCCTTCACTTGGGGTAAGGACTCATTCCCTACCTGGAGAAGGCATTCCATCGGTTTCCTGCTGAGAACCATGGCCTCAGATTTAGAGGTGCTGATCTTCATCCCAACCGCTTCACACTCGGTTGCGAACCGATCCAGTGAGTGCTGAAGGTCGCAGGCCGATGATGCCATCAGGACCACATCATCTGCAAAGAGCAGCGATGAGATCCCCAGCCCACCAAACTGTAACCCCTCCCCACCCCGACTACGCCTCGATATCCTGTCCATAAATATTCCAAACAGGATTGGTGACAAAGCGCAGCCCTGGCGGAGGCCAACCCTCACCTGAAACGAGTCCGACTTACTACCGAGAACCCGGACACAGCTCTCACTTTGGTCATACAGAGATTGGATGGCCCTGAGTAGAGACGCCCTCACCCCATATTCCCGCAGCACCTCCCCCAGTATCTCCCGGGGGACCCGGTCATACGCCTTCTCCAAATCCACAAAACACATGTAGACCGGTTGGGCATACTCCCAGGCTCCCTCCAGGATCCTTGCGAGAGTGAAGAGCTGGAAGAGCATTGTTCCTCCTCAACCCGAGGTTCGACTATCGGCCAAACCCTCCTTTCCAACACCTTGGAGTAGACTTTACCAGGGAGGCTGAGAAGTGTGATACCCCTGTAATTGGCACACACCCTTTGGTCCCCCTTTTTAAAAAGGGGAACCACCACCCCAGTCTGCCACTCCTTTGGCACCGTCCCAGACTTCCACGCAATGTTGAAGAGGTGTGTCAACCAGGACAGCCCCTCCACACCCAGAGCCTTGAGCATTTCTGGACGGATCTCATCAATCCCCGGGGCTTTGCCACTGTGGAGTTGTTTGACTACATCAGTGACTTCTGCCTGGGAAATCACCGACAATCCCCCGTTATCCTCCAGCTCTGCCTCTAACATAGAGGGCGTATTAGTCGGATTCAGGAGTTCCTCAAAGTGCTCCTTCCACCGCCCTATTACCTCCTCAGTTGAGGTCAACAGTGTCCCATCCTTACTGTACACAGCTTGGATGGTTCCCCGCTTCCCCCTCCTGAGGTGGCGAACAGTTTTCCAGAAGCACTTTGGTGCCGACCGAAAGTCCTTCTCCATGTCTTCTCCAAACTTCTCCCACACCCGCTGCTTTGCCTCTTTCACAGCAGAGGCTGCAGCCCTTCGGGCCCTTTGGTACCCTGCAACTGCCTCCGGAGTCCTCCGGGATAACATATCCCGGAAAGACTCCTTCTTCAGTCGGACGGCTTCCCTGACCACCGGTGTCCACCACGGTGTTCGTGGGTTACCGCCCCTTGAGGCACCTAAGACCCTAAGACCACAGCTCCTCGCCGCAGCTTCAGCAATGGAAACTTTGAACATTGTCCACTCGGGTTCAATGCCCCCAGCCTCCACAGGGATGCACGAAAAGCTCCGCCGGAGGTGTGAGTTGACAGTCTGTCGGACAGGGGCCTCCTCCAGACGTTCCCAATTTACCCGCACTACACGTTTGGGCTTACCAGGTCTGTCCAGAGTCTTCCCCCACCCCCTGACCCAACTCACCACCAGATGGTGATCGATTGACAGCTCTGCCCCTCTCTTCACTTCAGATTAGGAATCTCCTGTAGGCTATATCGCTTCTTTAAAAAAAAAAAAAAAAAACTTTTTGAAAACACTCAAACCTAGCAACTCATAGGCCTATAGTTATTTAACTTACTGGTTAAATGTATTCTCATCAACCCTATCTTACGAAAACTGACTGGTTATGATTAAAATAGTTTAAAGGAGTATATTTATTTGTTTTTTTTTACTATCACATGTTTACATGATTTAATGTTCATAAACACATTG
Organism: Perca flavescens; assembly: GCF_004354835.1. Lineage (NCBI taxonomy): Eukaryota > Metazoa > Chordata > Actinopteri > Perciformes > Percidae > Perca > Perca flavescens. Next base: position 32,144,804 of record NC_041349.1, read on the forward strand.
TTTTTATTATAGCCTACTGTCTGTCTGAATAGCTGGGGCCTTTCCCTATTCCCCATCCCCGATGCCTCTCCTCGCACCCTAGTTTGAGCGGAGGAGTCAAGGAAGAGACGTAAGGGAGAGGAGTCGAGGCAATGGGCATTTACTAAAATGAGACCCTTCATTGTATCCGTGATTTTAAAGCGACGTCATATGAAATATGACGTGCGCTACCGCATCAGCTGTCAATTGTTTGGTTATACGCTGTATTTTATGATCTCTGTCAGATCAAGACAAGCCTATAAGCTATTTACAATCAATGGTCATCAAATAACATATTCTGAGGGGCTTTTTTTGTAATTGTTACACCAAGATGAATAGAAACTCTAATAATGGCTAAGCTAGACCTATACATTTGACAAGAATAAGGATAAATAAATGATTAGGGGAACATTCACAAATATAAATATCACAAATATGGAGGAGATGTTTTTGGGCATCCCTTCATAAAGAATTGACCTGAAAAAACATACTTATTTAACTGATACATATTGTGGTAATAGACTAATCTGGTCTCTTTTCACACATTGCAATAGATATAGTAATACGTATGTTGGAGAGGTTTAGACTGGATATTGAATAAACTTCCATGAATCAGAAAAAGACATTTGTCAACTGTTCTTCTATTGCATTTACACAAAAACATTCTGGATGGATACTAAAGATTTTATAAGGGAAAAAAATAATCAAAATATATGATAAAGATTTTGATACTTTGTTTCAAACTAAACTGTTGGTTTTATTAATGGAGAAATTCTACATAGGAAAAAGTGTACGCAAGTATACCCACAATCTACAACAGTGGGAGTCATCACACCAAATGTGAGTCACGACCTATGCAGTCTATGGTCATGACATATAGAGAACGATCTGCTCTAGTATCAAAGTTGTAGTTTGTGACACAATGTGAAATGGACAACTTATTTTCATAGGATATGTTAACCTTTTCAAATTCTCTTTTCAAAGTCCATAACTAGAATTGATCCTACTTTTTGTCTTTAAAGTAACTATATTTAACTTTTAAATGTTTCTGAAACTGTGTAATTGTATATCTGATGATCATTAATTACCTTTAACAGCAAACATCGGACCTTTGCCCGGTCCGATTTTTCCCGCAAAGTCACAAAATGATTTACGGTAGGTAGACTGCTCTGCAGAGCACATTCTGAAGGGTCACAGATTTCAGCTTAACACAGGAAAAGCCTGTTTTTTTTTTTTTTTTTTTTTAAAGATCCCATGGCATGAAAATTTCACTTTATGAGGTGTTTTAACATTAATATGCATTCCCCCAGCCTGCCTACCGTCCCCCACTGGCTAGAAATAGCGATAGATTTAAACCGAGCCCTGGGTATCCTGCTTTGCCTTTGAGAAAATGAAAGCTCAGATGGGCCGATCTGGAATCTTGCTCCTTATGAGGTCATAAGGAGCAAGGTTACCTCCCCTTTCTCTGTTTTGCCCACCCAGAGAATTTGGCCCTCCCATGATAGAGAGACATCTTGGCTTTCAAACGAGCAAAGTGGCAGTTGGTCAAGGCCACACCCCCACTCTCCACCTTACCCCCCCCTTCTCTCCTCCTCAATAGGGTTGGGTACCGTTTGGATTTTTACGATTCTGATGCCGAACCGGTACTTTTAAAACGATTCCGATTCCTAACCGATTCCTAAACCGATTCTTGAAAAACTAAAAAATGACATAAAAGTAAGGCTTTTTTATGGAGTTTTTTTAAATTGAAAATGATTTAAATTGAACAATATATTAACATTTTAAAGTACTTAAATATATAATAAGTAAACCTAAGTCACCTAACACATAACTACAATACAAAACAGTTACACCATTAACAAGTAACAACAACATAAATTATGTTGAGTTGATATGCCAACCAGCTTCAAACTTTAGCAGTTGATTTGCAGAAAAATGACCATATTTGCCTTCTCTGGCAAGATACTACACCTCTCCTGACTTATGGCATGTCCTGCACAGGAGAAAACTCTCTCAGACAGTGTCCAAGAGGCCTGTGTACACACAGGTAAGAGTCTGAAAGGGCAGACTCCACCACCAGGCTACAGGGTCTTGTCCTGAACGATAGACTAGCAGAGCAAGTGTAACATGTTTACTAGCGATCACGTGCAGTGAATGGTTAATATACTTTTACATCCGTTTTAGTGAGCCCAGAGGGAAAATATGGCATTTTAAAAGTAGGCTACATTTACGGTAGCTAGCTAATGGTAGACTACAGAGAAAGTGTGAAATTTTTATGTCCGTTTCGGAACATGTATAAAAAGCCGTCTATCAGCAGTGCGCCACTCGGCAGAAAATGGAGAAAGAAAAAAGAATCTGCCGCTGTCCGGAGCGACAGACGGAAAATATTTCAGTCAGAACCGAAATGAGCAACCAAAATTTGCGTTCTAATCCGGTCCGAATACTACCGTTTGCGTAGGAAGCGGCTCCATAGTGGAACCGGGTTTTGGTACCCAACCCTACTCCTCAATAGCTACAGACACAGAAATGGCACATACTAATGGTGCGTTCTTTTTGTCTTGTAATTGCAACTAGTAGCTCGAGTGTGACGTCACATCCGTGCCAAAAAACGAATAATCGCGGGTAGGCTACTTCTCTGCTTTCTGCTCAAGACTCGGCCATTGTTGTCATATAGCAACCAAGCGTCTCTTGCCAATTTCAGCTGCACAAGCTACAAAATAACTAATCAGGCGGTATTTAACTCATAATAAGACTGTAGCGACATGCCTATAGGTAGCAGTATACAGTTCTATGTGTACGACTTGGTTACAACAAAGACAAAAGTGATTAAAATTGTAGAAAACCCACAATGTTTGCTACGTGTGATGCACAACGTAGCCATCTTTGAAAGTGAACTCGGGGTCCTCTGAGTTCAGACGACTTGACGAGTAGTATATATACGACCTCGGGGGCGTTCTTTTTGCAACTTCCAGTTCGTAACTCCGGAAAACGACTCGTAGATCGACTTCGGTGGACACAAAGAACACAGCATAAGGAAAGCTCATTGTGGGACTGGCTCTAGTGGCTGTAATTCTGCACCAAGGCTGAATTTTGGGAAAGAGACTTCAGATACAGTATTAGGGGACCACTGAGGTCTATATAAAAGAGAGTTCAGATACAGTATTAGGGGACCACTAAGGTCTATATAAAAGAGACTTCAGATACAGTATTAGGGGACCACTACGGTCTATATAAAAGAGACTTTAGATACAGTATTAGGGGACCACTAAGGTCTATATAAAAGAGACTTCAGATACAGTATTAGGGGACCACTAAGGTCTATATAAAAGAGACTTCAGATACAGTATTAGGGGACCACTAAGGTCTATATAAAAGAGACTTCAGATACAGTATTAGGGGACCACTAAGGTCTATATAAAGAGACTTCAGATACAGTATTAGGGGACCACTAAGGTCTATATAAAAGAGACTTCAGATACAGTATTAGGGGACCACTAAGGTCTATATAAAAGAGACTTCAGATACAGTATTAGGGGACCACTAAGGTCTATATAAAAGAGACTTCAGATACAATATCAGGGGACCACTAAGGTCTATATAAAAGAGACTTCAGATACAGTATTAGGGGACCACTAAGGTCTATATAAAATCATCCAAAGAGCTCCATGTTATGGGACCTTTAATACTTCATTGCAATTTTCTTTCACCCCATTCCAGACAATCATTAGCACTTCTGAGTCCATTGCACATTTCCTTTTTATGTACAAAGAAATTAATATCTGTAAGTAATAACTGCAAAACCCCAAAACAAAACCGGAAGAAAAAAAATAGAAAAGGAAAAGCCTGTGTTAGTGTATCCAGTCAGGTAAAGGGTTTAATTTCCTTTCAGAAGTTATCTGCTGTAGCTATGGCTGATACTGGGGCAGGGCCTTCACCGAAAAAATTTAAATAAACAAAGAACAACTAAAAGTTAAAAGGGAAAGTGAAAGAGGACTTGCGAAACCCGAGTCAATCTCAGTCTGGCTTTTAGGAGATTGTAAATGATTCAAAACCAACCCTGAATTGGCCCTCAGGTATGTAATATGTCTATTTCATTCATAAAATTACTTCACAATGCGTGATGTGGTTGTAGCCAGTAGCGTACATTACATTACACCCCCCTTCCATTTAGGGCCTACCGCTTTTGTCCAAAGTCGCCGCTAGAATCAACACAAACTGAAAGTTACATATAGCCACTTTAAGTAAAAGGCATGCCAAACTGAAAACCTATGATTTTAATACACTTGATAATAAACTCTTCATAAACCAGCCTAACCTGATCTTAAAGTTTAACCTAACATGAATGTTCAGCTTTAATCTGCTTCATTGCCAGTTTAGGAAGGATATTCATATCTCTGCAGGTCTTGAAGTCTTAAAAACCATTGAATTAATTTATCTCAAAAAAGGCCTTAGAAAGCTTTTAAAAAAGGCAGTGGATTGTCTGTTTATGAGTTCAATTCCTTTTCAGTCAGCAGTACATATTTTATGCCTTATCTGACTCCATTATCTTTCATTGTCAAATAAAAAATGCCCAAAAAACAATTCTGTATTTTTTTCTGACTTTGACGTTGGAAGAGAAATACATGTAGACATTAACCATAGTGATTTCATACTAGATTATACTCATGCCATGTATTGACATTTAAGAAAAATATGAGGAAATACAACTTATATACTTTTCTTTTAATGTGTCTGTTGAGAAACAAACCCATCAGGGTTGTTTTGTGGTTTGAAACCTATCATCTACTGTCTTGACACCTGTGAAATGATTCTGAAAGCAGTGGCGAGCGCTCAGAGAACAAAGCAACACGAAGCAGGGTTCAGTTCACGATGTTCTAAAGGTTTAATGAGACACACAAGGAAAACAGTGTTACAATTTAGGATACAACTAAAACGGATGAGTACGACTTTCCTTAGACTTCTCATAGAATGGAATGCGGAATGTAACATTATTCACAACAGTGTCCATGCGCACATTATTGTTTTGTTCAATATGCAATTCTTTTTTTTCTTCGGCATTTCTTCTCACTTCATCACAACTTAACCACAAATATATATTAAGTTGTTTGTCATAACTTACTGTCACACTGGTCGAACCTCTTTCAACATTCACATACGTAGATGGATTGCACCAGGACAAAACAAGGGCGTGTGCCATTATACTAAGCCAAGAAACTGACAGTGACAGATGAAATTCTGTATTTGGAGATTTTGTTTTGTTTATCACTAAGATGTAGGAACATTTCTGAAAATATGAGTCACGTCATTAGCCTTTACTCTGTTCCAATATAAAAGCCTTAATGGCCTAGATGTGGACTGTTTCACATAAGGTTTGCAGTATCACATACTGTATGTGAACAGGATTTAATTAAAATACATGGAACAAGTTTTAAACATTGAAAGCAGATAGCAATTCAATGGAATATAAAGCCTTTATTGCTATTGTACAGAATACAACATTAGGAGGGTTACTAAAAGACAGGAAAAACATTACAAAGACAAACAACACTGAATTGGATTCAAACATGAGTAAAATAAATCAATCCAATGTGATTTTGCACTATAATAAGTGTTTGTATTGCACTAAAATAAATGTAAACATTTCACTGGAATGAATATAGTTATTGCACCAGATTAAATGAGATTCTTAAAAGACAAGTCATCATATTGCATGTGAAATGCGTGATTCAATACTTTTAGGAGTTAAGTGTGCTTATGGCCCAGGAAAAAAAACTGTTCTTTAGTCTGGTGGTCCGTACTTTGATGGACCTGTTGCGCTTGCCAGAGGTCAACAGGTTTCATAAGAGTCCTTTAAAATGTTTTTTAGCTTTGCTAAGGCCGCGAGAGGTGAAGATGTCTACCAGTGAGGGCAAAGGGCCGTGTCTGTGCCGTGTTGATGACCCTCTGAAGAGCTCTTCTGTCTGATGCTGAGCAGCCGGCGTAAAACACTGAAATGCAGTACGCCAGTACACTCTCGATGAAAGCGCGGTAGAAGGCCACCAGCAGCTTGACTGACCCATAATGGGCAAGTGTCAATTTAAGCAAAAGCTTCGATAAACTTGAATAAATTCGTGATTTTACATTGGTTGAACCATCGAACCATTGCCACTTATCGGAGTCCAGGTTTTGTTCATTCAATTAATTTTATTATTAGGGCCCGAGCACCGACAGCGGCGAAGGCCCTGTTGAAACTGAAGGAATTCTTCCTCCGGCAAATGAATTGCCTTTTTCAGGGGCTTACCATACTCAAAAACTCACCAAAATTGGCGGTCGCATCAACTCTGGTGAAAATGTATGTATTTCAAGGGGTTCAGGAATAGACGCACAGAAATGGCTCGCTAGCGCCCCCTAAAAAATAAAAAAAATTGAGCCCCTGCAGTACGTTTAACATAGACTCACGGAACTTGGCACACTTATGTATCATGTCAAGGTGTACAAAAAACGTCATGGGAGCCATACCCTAAACCCAATACGAAGTCTGCTATTTTCAATTGAAAGTTCCAAATTAGTGCGATTTTGGTCATTTCACATGGCGTACTTTAACGAACTCCTCCTAGAGATTTCATAAGATCAACTTCAAATTTGGCCTGTGCCATCTTAAAACGTTAAAGATGAAAAGTTATTTGAAACAGGAAGTGGGTGTAACTTCAGTGTACATTGTCCAGTTGGCTCAAAACTTTCAGGATTCATAAGAGTCCAACCCTAACGACATCTACATGCCGATATTGGCTCAAATTCATAAAGCCCCTTAGTGGCAACAGGAAGTAGGCCTAAAAGTCAAGGTGCTAGACTTTAACAAACTCCTCCTAGAGATTTAATCCGATTGACTTCAAATTTGGTCTGTACTAGAGGACTGCATTGGAATAGTTCCTGCGGGACCCAACGCAAATCTTGCGGGAGCGGGTGGTTTAAACTTTGCTGCGGGCGGGAGCGGGCGGCTAAAAAAAACACTGCGGGATTGGGATGTAGGAACCCTCCCATGCCAGCAGAAACCATACATATACATAGTATATACTGACTGAGTATATAGGCTACTGTATATCTATGAGAAGACACCAGCAGCGTGTCTGAGGCTCCCAGGACGGGGGAGCTCCGAGGCTCCGTCTGCCCGTCCCCTCATCCTCTGCTCCTTTCTCCCCCTCTCACAGTAGCAAGCACCTGCCTTTGTTCCCTGCATCTTCTCCCTATTAGCCTATAAAATGATGTGTTTTCTCATGCGGGACAGGAGAACACACATAATCAATGCATCTTTATTATTGTGCGGGCATGAATTCTCAGAGTTTTGCGGATGTGGGTGGGAGTGGACATACACATTGCAGGAGCGGGCGGGTGTGTAATACACACGTTGCAGGTGCGGGCGGTAATGGTCAGAAATTCAGCGGGAGCGGGCGGGAGCAGGATAAAGAAAACAGTCCCGCGCAGGGCTCTAGTCTGTACCATTTCAACACCTTAAAGATGAAAAGAACTTTTCGTCAAACGGTGTGGTTGTGGCGTGGCGGCCATTTTGAGTGTTTAGCGATGAATGAGAAAGTGTCTGTAACTACAGTGTACATTGTCATATCTGCTTGAAATTTCCCACAATCAACAAGAGTCAAGGCCTGAGGCCATATACTGGCCAATATTGACTTTTGGTCATAGCACCCCTCGCTGGCAACAGGAAATCAGCCTTATCTGACAAACATCATCCGATTTACATGAAACAAAAGTCTTACATCTAACGTGAACTCTGTAAAAACCCTCTAAAAGCACCTGTAGTTTACTTGTCTTAATTAAAACAATAAAAAAAAAAAATTCGACAGACTTTCAATTTGGAAGAAAAACACAAGTAGACATTCACCATTAATTAAATATAGTGATTTCATACTGGGTGATATTAATGTCATGAATTGACACTTCAGAAGAATATGAGGAAATACCTAAGATACATATCCTTTTGATGTGTCTATATATACACATACATATATTTTCAACATGTTTGAGATGCAATTGTTTTGTTTTTTCTCGCTTTCTTTTGTTGCTTCATTATCTTTTCATTGGAAATCTATATTTATTTGTTTGTCATAACTTACTGTCACACTCGTCAAACGTCTTTCAACATTCACATAAGTGGAATGCACCAGCAACCGGTTTCACAGGATACAAGAAGGGAGTGTACCATTATAGGTATACTGAGCCAAGAAACTTAGACATTGCTAAAATTCTGTATGCTGTGATTTGGTTTTGTTCATTGCTATTGTGTCACAACATTACTGACTGTCACCTATGAGTCACATCATTAGCCTTTCTTCTGTTCCAATATAAAGGCCCTAATAGATGTGGAGTTTCACAGAAGGTGAACGTTTTGGCAATACCAGAGATGTAAACAGGACGGAATTAAAAGACATTGAAAAAGTTTAAAACATTGAAAGCAGATAGAAAGGGGGGGCGTATATAACGTTTCATCTTAACTCTGTTGGGTAAGTACATTTTTAAGTATATAATGCTATCAGGAGATGTCTCTCACTTATACACTAAAAGTGGGATTGTTGTGATAGTGATTTCTGCGTTCAGGAAGAAGTTTAATCCTTTTTTGTGCAGTTTCAGTCAGCATCATCAGACCTGGAGCAAACACTGTTGATACAGCTAGATACAGTAGATAAGCTGATTGACTCATTATGGGCAAGTGCCAATTTAAGCAAAAGCTTCAAACTTGAAAATTGAAGAAATGTATCATTTCACATTGTTTATTCCATCCACTAAAGTAAATGTAACCATTTCACTGGTATAAATATAATTATTGCACCCTATTAAATGAGATTATTGAAAGACAAGTCATCATATTGCACATGAGGTGCGTGATTCAATACTTTAGGAGTTAAGTGTGCTTATGGCCCAGGGAAAAAACAGTTCTTTAGTCTGGTCCGTACTTTGATGGACCTGTTGCGCCTGCCAGAGGGCAACAGGTCAAACAGGAAGTGTCTGATTTAGAAGAGTCCTTTAAAATGTTTTTTAGTTTTGCTAAGGCCACGAGAGGTGAAGATGTCTACCAGGGAGGGCAGAGGGCCGTGTCTATGCCGTGTTGATGATCCTCTGAAGAGCTCTTCTGTATGATGCTGAGCAGCCGGCGTAAAATACTGAGATGCAGTACGCCAGTACACTCTAGATGGAAGAGCAGTAGAAGGCCACCAGCAGCTTTTTTCCCAGTCTGTTTTTCCTCAGCATTGTCAGGAAGTGCAGTTGCTGCTGTGCCTTCTTGACAACCTTTCAGTCAGCACCACTAAACCTGGAGCAAACACTGTGGCTACGGCTAGCTAGAGTAGATAGGAAGCTGACTGACCCATAATGGGCAAGTGTCAATTTAAGCAAAAGCTTCGATAAACTTGAATAAATTCGTGATTTTACATTGGTTAAACCATCGAACCATTGCCACTTATCGGAGTCCAGGTTTTGTTCATTTAATTAATTTTATTATTAGGGCCCGAGCACCGACAGCGGCGAAGGCCCTACTGAAACTGAAGGAATTCTTCCTCCGGCAAATTAATCGCCTTTTTCAGGGGCTTAACATACTCAAAAACTCACCAAAATTGGCGGTTGCATCAATTCTGGTGAAAATGTACGTATTTTAAACGGTTTCGGAAATAGGCGTAGAAAAATGGCTCGCTAGCGCCCCCTACAAAATTAAAAACAATTGAGCCCCTGCAGTATGTTTAACGTAAACTCATGCAACTTGGTACCCTTATGTAGCATGTCAAGATGTACAAAAATGCTAATTGGAGCCATACCCTAAACCCAACAGGAAGTCTGCCATTTTGAATTGAAAGTTCCAAATTAGTGCAATTTTGGCCACTTTGTACTTTAACAAACTCCTCCTAGAGATTTCATCCGATCAACTTCAAATTTGGTCTGTGCCATCTTCAATTCAATTCAATTTCAATTCAATTTTATTTATTGTATCAAATCATAACAAGAGTTATCTCGAGACACTTTACAGATAGAGTAGGTCTAGACCACACTCTATAATTTACAAAGCCCCAACAATTCCAGTAATTCCCTCAAGAGCAAGCAGTGCGACAGTGGCGAGGAAAAACTCCCTCTTGGGAAGAAACCTCGGACAGACCCAGGCTCTTGATAGGCGGTGTCTGACGGGCCGGTTGGGGATATGATGAACAGTGGCGATAATAGTCAAATTAATAATGAACAGTTATTTAAAGAAAGGCAACATCAAAAAGATAGGTCTTTAGCTTTGATTTAAAAGAACTGAGAGTTGCTGCGGACCTGCAGTTTTCTGGGAGTTTGTTCCAGATATGTGGAGCGTAAAAACTGAATGCTGCTTCCCCCTGTTTAGTTCTGACTCTGGGGACAACAAGTAGACCTGTCCCTGACCACCTGAGAGGTCTGGGTGGGTCATAATGTAGTAGCAGATCAGAAATGTATTTTGGCCCTAAACCGTTTAGTGATTTATAAACCAGCAAAAGTATTTTGAAATCAATTCTTTGAGGCACTGGAAGCCAGTGTAGAGACTTCAGTACTGGAGTGATGTGATCCACTTTCTTGGTCTTAGTGAGAACTCGAGCTGCAGCTGTCTGATTGATTTTTTAGGGAGACCTGTAAAGACACCATTGCAGTAGTCAAGTCTACTAAATATAAAAGCATGGACAAGTTTTTCCAAATCCCAGGGTTAGGGCTAACCCTTTCCTAACCCTAACCCTAAACCCTTGATATATTTTTAAGGTGGTAATAGGCTGACTTTGTAATTGTCTTAATGTGGCTGTTAAAATTCAGGTCTGAGTCCATGACTACACCAAGATTTCTGGCTTTGTCTGTTGTTTTTAACATTGTCTTTTGAAGCTGAGTGCTGACTTTTAATCATTCCTCTTTTGCTCCAAAAACAACCACCTCAGTTTTTTCGTCATTAATTTGTTCAATGCACTTAGTCAGTTGTTGTATTGGACTATAGTCCCCTGGCGATAAGGTTATATAAATTTGTGTGTCATCCGCATAACTATGGTGGCTTATTTTATTGTTTTCCATAATTTGAGCCAGTGGAAGCATGTAGATGTTAAACAGGAGAGGCCTCAGAACTGAGCCTTGGGGAACTCTGCACGTCATATTTGTATGCTCAGATTTATAATTCCCTATAGACACAAAGTAGTCCCTATTCTTTAAATAAGACTCAAACCACTTTAGTACTAAGCCAGAAATGCCAACCCAGTTGTCCAATCGGTCTAGTAATGTCATGGTCGACCGTATAAAATGCAGCACTGAGATCAAGGCAAGGCAAGGCAAGGCAGCTTTATTTATATAGCACATTTCAGCAACAGGGCAATTCAAAGTGCTTTACATAAAACATTAAAGAGCAGTTAGAAAACAATTAAAAAACAATAATAAACAAATTAAAAACATTAAAAGACAAGAATAAAATTGATAGTGCAGTATAAGAATAAAAGTTACAGTGCAGTATAAGAAATTAAAGTTAATAAAATAGATTATTTAAAGAAAAGCAACATCAAAAAGATAGGTCTTTAGCTTAGATTTAAAAGAACTGAGAGTTGCAGCGGACCTACAGGTTTCTGGGAGTTTGTTCCAGATATGTGGAGCATAAAAACTGAACGCTGCTTCCCCCTGTTTAGTTCTGACTCTGGGGACAACAAGTAGACCTGTCCCAGACCACCTGAGAGGTCTGGGTGGGTCATAGTGTAGTAGCAGATCAGAAATGTATTTTGGCCCTAAACCGATTAGTGATTTATAAACCAGTAAAAGTATTTTGAAATCAATTCTTTGAGGCACTGGAAGCCAGTGTAGAGACTTCAGTACTGGAGTAATACTAAGACTGAGATTTTGCCACTCTCTGTGTTTAAGTGGACGTCATTAAAGACTTTAACAAGAGCTGTCTCAGTGCTGTGATGAGGTCGAAAAACCGACTGGAAGGCATCAAAACTGTTGTTCAGTGACAAGAAAAGGTTGAGTTGTAGAGAAACCGTTTTTTCAATGATTTTACTTAAAAACGGAAGGTTTGATATCGGCCTATAGTTGTTCAGTAGTGACGTGTCTAGATTGTTCTTTTTTAAGAGTGCCTTGATGACTGCAGTTTTCAGGGCCTGTGGGAAGATACCTGAAAGAAGAGACGTGTTTACAATCTGCAGAAGATCTGTAGCCAAACAATTCAAAACAATTTTGAAAAGGCCTGTTGGTAGAATATCAAGGCAACAGAAAGAGGTTTTCAGATGTTGTATAATGTCCTCCAGGTTTTTACGGTTAATCATATGGAATTGGGTCATATTGGAATTTGTTTTGCCTGGCCACTGTGACAATACAAACTCTGTATTCGATATGGAAGCACTGACTGTCTAATTTTCAGAATTTTGTCTTTGAAGAAAGTGGCAAAATCATTGCAGGCCTCGGTGGATAAAAGTTCAGATGCTACTGGTTCTGGAGGGTTGGTTAACCTAGCGACAGTAGCAAACAAAGCACCTAAATTATTATTGTTTTTGGCAATAATGTCCGAAAAGACGGACCGCCTAGCATTCCTCAGTTCCGAATTATAAATGCAAAGTCTCTCTTTATAAGTGTTGTAGTGGACCTGGAGATTAGTTTTTCACCACCTGCGTTCTGGTTTTCGACACTCTCTTTTTTTCTGTTCTTACCAGTATGACATTTCTCCATGGAGATCTTTTCTTACCAGAAACAGCTTTGACCTTAGTAGGTGCAATGGCATCAATAACATTTGTAATTTACAATTGAAATTGTCTACAAGCTCAGTGACTGAGACCCCTGAGAGGGTGGGTTTGGAGGAGAAAAGCTGAATGAATGATTCACTGGTGTTTTCAGTGATATACCATTTTCTGATTACCTTTGTTTGGACACTTTTGTGCATAGAGATATTGCCATTAAAGAAAACACAGGAATGATCAGAGAGAGCAGCATTAGTCACCACAACCTCGGAAATGTTCAAACTCTTCGAGATAATCAAGTCCAGAGTGTGCCCCTTGTTGTGTGTGGGCTCCGTCGCATGTTGAGTTAGTCCATAGTCTTCTCAAAAATACAACACAGTTCTTTGGTCCCTCTATCCTGGGGGTTATCAACATGAATGTTGAAATCACCAGCAATAACTACACAATCAAAGTTAATACAAATTATAGACAGCAGTTCAGTAAAGTTGTCAAAAAAGGATGCACAGTATTTAGTAGAGATGTTCAGATACGCTCCGATACTGCCTAAAACGCTGGTATCGGTATCAGGAAGTACTGGAGTTTATGCACCGATCCGATACCACGTAATAAAGCCCTAAAGAAAATCTACGTTAAAGTAGATTATTTATGTTCTTTTTCCGTTATAACTGACTGTCAAACTGGACAATAAAAGAAAGTACTGTGGCGTTCATTGTTTGTGTTTGTTCATGTTTCACAAAGATAGAAATAATATCACATCCATACAGGGATAGTAGTATACAGCTGTTAAAACATAATAAAATATATGACACACTGGTATCGGATCGGTACTCGGTATCGGGCGATACACAAGTTCAGGTATCTGAATCGGTATCGGGAAGCAAAAAATGGTATCGGGCCATCTCTAGTATTTAGGTGGCCTGTAGATATTTAGAAATATAGGTCGAGGGGAGGACCTTAGCTGAAGAGCCATATATTCAAAAGAAGCAAAGTTTCCATAAGATATTTCAGTACATTGGAATGAGTCATTAAACAAAATGGCGACTCCACCACCTTTCTTATTCACTCTGTGCTCACTCATAAAACTGAAGTTAGGAGGAGCTGACTCTATAAGAACAGCAGCACTGTTATTATGGTCTAACCAGTTTTCAGTTAAAAACATAAAATCAAGATTGTGCTTAATAATAAAATCATTGATTAAAAATGATTTACCTGCCAAAGACCTGACATTTAGTAAGGCTAGTGTTATTGTGTTAAAATATTTTTTTAGGACAGGTTGTTGATGACGAGGAATGGATGCTAAATTTGCTAAGTTGGCAGTTACGTGCTTCTTTTTCTTACTTAGCAGATTCACCATTATTTTTCTATTACCTATCACAACATAGATTGAAGAAGAATTTAATACACAGGGCCCAGGCTTGTCCTGGAAAGAGTCATGTGTGCCACTAGGCGTGCAGCCTGGACCCAGCACATATCAGTTAAAGCTTGTTGCATTTTGTACACAAGCATACTTATCAGTCTGGGGAGAAGGAGTTTGCTGCAGTCCTTAAAGTGATGGTTGGGAGTAATTTCACCCTAAGGTCCTGTGCACCATGACCTCGAGCAAAACAACCCCCGAGAAGCTTTTTTCACCTGGGTCTAACATTGGGAGATTTAGCGTATTGTAGCGTTATCAGCTGAATAGCTTATTAGCGCAGGGGCTAATGGACCCACGTTTGTATCTCGTAAATGACCCCACTAATAATGCCCGAAATGATACCAAACTTCTACAATAGTAAATATAGGTTATGTACTCATAAAACGATGGATTGGAAAGTTTGTAAGTACACCAGAAGTTTATGAACACTTGCCTGTTGGCTTCTGCTCTTTGCTGTTGTTGCTGCTGCCGGCAGTAAGACGAGTGCTTAGGGATGTCTACAAATTACAACACCGAAAAGAGATGCAACAAAAATATTTTTTAATTTTACTTTTTTTTTTTTAAGTAAGTGCTGTAGTATAACTAGCAGGAGACAAGTAATAACTGAGATAAGTTTGGAGACATTACCTTATTTAATAATTAAATTAATAAATATTTTTGTTGTATCTCTTTTCGGTGTAGTAATTTGTAGACGGCCCTAAGCACTCGTCTAACTGCAGGTAGCAGCAGCAGCAGCAGCAACAGAGAGTAGAAGAGAGCAGGCAAGTGTTCATAAACTTCTGGTGTACTTACAAACTTTCCAATCCATCGTTTTATGAGTCCATCCATCCATCCATCCATCTTCGTCCGCTTATCCGGTGTCGGGTCGCGGGGGGAGCAGCTCCAGCAGGGGACCCCAAACTTCCCTTTCCCGAGCAACATTAACCAGCTCCGACTGGGGGATCCCGAGGCGTTCCCAGGCCAGGTTGGAGATATAATCCCTCCACCTAGTCCTGGGTCTTCCCCGAGGCCTCCTCCCAGCTGGACGTGCCTGGAACACCTCCCTAGGGAGGCGCCCAGGGGGCATCCTTACCAGATGCCCGAACCACCTCAACTGGCTCCGTTTTATGAGTACATAACCTATATGTACTAGTGTAGAAGTTTGGTATCATTTCGGGCATTATAAGTGGGGTCATTTACGAGATACAAATGTGGGTCCATTAGCCCCTGTGCTAATAAGCTATTCAGCTGATAAAGCTACTCTACGCTAACTCTCCCAATGTTACACCCAGGTGAAAAAAGCTTCTGGGGGGGTGTTTGGCTCGAGGTCATGGTGCAAAGGACCCTAGGGTAAATTACTCCCAACCATCACTTTAAGGGGGAGATGTGCCTGGTGTTTTACTTTCAGTGGTTGAGTCAAAACAGGGTCAGTTTGATGGGAGAAGGCGGTGGGGACCCGACTGTCACACATGAGGTGCTGTGTGGCACAAAACAGAATTCCAAAAAGCATTATTTGTTCATTTATCAATATTATCACTTGGAAAACATTCTACTTATTTTAGTGAATATCAATAATTATAAAACAGCATTTTTTGCTTCATGCTGGTTTAACTCTATAAAATCCATACAGATTGTGCTGAAAAGGAAACACTGGTTTTGAAATTGTACTCTTTTAGATTAATTTAAGGATTGTGTTTCTGCAAATAGTGAAAGTCAATCAAAACAAAACTAAATTTTCTTTAAAGTAGTTTTTAAATAATAAAAAAATGATGTGAACACCTTATTTATTAAACACCTTATTTATTATTGCTACTATATCCCTTCTATTTGAGGCATGAAAAGCTCATGACTCAAAAACGTAGCATATATAAATAATCTGTTTAGTGGTTTTATAACCTGTATAAAAGCAACAAAAAAGTTCAATGAATAATTTCTTTAAAAGAAAAGGAAATTACCAAAATAAAATGTTTTCAACATCAATATCCATTAATAATTTAGTTATAAGCAATTTGTGATATACCAACCCAAAAACTCACTAGAGTACGATATTAAATTAACTGCTTTTAGGATGAAATCTCATATCAAACTGTATTGGTTTCAATATAACCAATAAAATAAGATGTATTAAACAAAAATATGTTGTTTATTTTATTTTTATCTTTAGTGTGCAACCCAAAGTTATACTAATCGCTGTCTAACTTTGCTGCACAAAAAAATGTTGGCTGACCCTCCCCTCAACAAAGAATAAAAAGACATGACCCTCCCCTATTTTCCTCTGGTGGTCCATTCCCTAAGTGTAATTATTTCAACTAATGTTAGCTAATGCACTAGCTAGTTAGCTACACTCAATCATAACATGATGTCATAACTTTCACCACTGCTCATTTCATAAAAGAGCCCCTGCAACATGTGTCTTTGTTTACGTTATATAATGTGCTGTTGGATTGCAATTGATTTTGTCTGCGATCGGACACGATTCTGGGAAAAGGATAGCTCACTAGCGTGCTACGCTAGCTAACACCGGCAGTCAGAAACACACTTGAATGATCCCATGTCTTTTTTGATAATCTCACAGAGCTGTGAACTAATTTAGCGATGTTTACATACGAAACATTAGCAATATATCTTGTGTAGAATACAGGACCGGCAGGGCAGAGGGGAAGTATCAGGGAGCAGAGTATAGGTTTGTCTCTCTTCGGTTTGTGCATCCAGTTGAACAACAACTATCTGATATTTTAGGCTACAATGTGGTAAAAGCTGGGCCGGCTCGTTCACGGACAGTGGAGGGCAGCTTCTTTTTGCCCTCCAGGTGGGCGTTCCCATAGTGCTGTGACATCACGTGAAAAGTATGAATAGAGGGGAGATGCCTCACTCAGTATCTAAAACAGAGAGCTCAACACACACGGTGACAAGAGGAGCTGCAGCAATGTGCAGTACAACAAAAATGTGGTGTTTTTTTAAAAGTAAACCATGTAAATCTATTCTGGTACAACCTCTAAGAAAGCATCAAAAAGGCAGTGTGTTGTCTGTTTAGTTTAATGTTAAACTAAACAGTTTAAGTTTTTGAGTTTAATTGCTTTTCAGTAAGCAGTACATATTCTATGCCTTATCTGGCTGCATTGTCTCTCATTATCAAATAAAAAAATGCCCAAAAAACAATTCTGTATTTTCTGACACATACACAACGATGTACATATTTTCCATCAATCGTTCCATTCATTTAGATGATGTGTAGTAAGATTAGAGAGTCTGGATGGACTGATTGTCTCTGAACAAAGACTTCTCAAAGAATGGAATGTGGAATTTACAACAGTGTCAATACAAACATGATTGTTGTTTGTATCATCTTTTTTATATTTACTACAATAACTCCAAATATCATATACAATATTCATTCACTATGTTTAAATATGTAGCCTAATTATTTTTTCTGCATTTCTTCTTGCTTCATTACCACAAATATATATTCAGTTGTTTGTCATGACCTACTGTCACACTGGTCGAACCTCTTTCAACATTCACATACGTAGGTGGATTGCACAAGGACCAAAGAAGGTAGTGTGCCATTATACTGAGCCAAGGAAGTGACACGTCTGTCTGCGGATATTTTGTTTTGTTTATCACTAAGATGTAAGAACATTTCTGAAAATATGAGTCACGTCATTAGCCTTTACTCTGTTCCAATATAAAGGCCCCAATAGATAGACCAGAATTTTCCAGGTGTGAAACCAAACCAAACCAAACTGACCGAGGGCAAATCGCTCCAAGTTTACTAACTCACCAACTGAATTGGACCAAAGCGAACAAACTACAGGTGTGAAAACGCCCTAAGACACATATCCTATTGATGTGTCTATATAGTTTTGTAATCATCTATTTTCATATTTAGTATGATAATTCCAAATATCATGTACAATATTCGTTCAACATGTTTGAGATGCAATTCTTTTTTTTTCCATTAATTATCTTTTCGTTGGAAATCTATATTTATTTGTTTGTCCTAACTTACTGTCACGATAGTCATACTTCTTTCAACATTCACATAGGTGGAATGCACCAGCAACCGGTTTCACAGGATACAAGAAGGGAGTGTACCATTATAGTTGTAATGAACCAAGAAACTTACACATTGCTAAAATTCCGTATCCTGTGATCTTGTGTTGTTCATTGCTACGGCATCACAACATTGCTGAGTCACATCATTAGCCTTTCTTCTGTTCCAATATAAAAGACCTAATAGATGTGGAGTGTCACAGAAGGTGAACGTTTTGGCAATACCACAGATGTAAACTGGACTGAATTAAAATACATTGAAAAAGTTTTAAACATTGAAAGCAGATAGAAAGGGGGATATATATAACATTCCATCTTACATTTTTTGGGTAAGTACATTTTTAAGTCTATATGTAATGCTATCAGGAGATGTCTTTCACTTATAAACTAAAAGTGGGATTGTTGCGATAGTGATTTGTGCATTCAGGAAGCAGTTTAATCCTTTTTTGTTAAGTTTCAGTCAGCATCATCAGACCTGGAGCAAACACTGTTAATACAGCTAGCTACAGTAGATTAGCTGATTGACTCATTATTAATACAAGAAAATCAAAAGGATATGGCGTTTCTCCCATGAACCCCTGCTGCAAGCATTGGTTTGCTTCACGTGTATATTTATATCAACTTAGCATATTAGTAAAAAATTCAAGCAAAAGAATCAAACTTGAAAATTGAATAAATTCATAATTTGACATTGGTTATTTCATCCATCCATTTTATCATTAAGAATTGTTTATATTGAGGAGTAGCCAACAAATGTGATATAGGCTAATAACAACATAAATTAGGCCTTATTGCCCTTACTGGTTTTAAGAAATTTTTCATACTTTGGCCAGAATAATCATATTGTGTTGGACATTTGGACAATATCATATTGTCCAAAGAGAACCAACCACTCAACAACTACAAGGTGCTGCAAGGCATCCTGAAGGCCACGACTGCTAACCCTCCACCACAGTAAACTTAAACCTTTCACAGTAAGAAGGCTTTATTATTTATTCAGGCTTCCTGATGTAGTCTGAGAATGTTTTTGTTTGTCAGTCCGTGACCCCCAGACCTCATCAGGTCAAAATCTGGTTGGATTTCCTTTAAAAGAGTTGTTGATATTCACAGTTGCTACACATTAAATCCCATTGATTTTGATGATCTCTAAAAGGTTTGTTGCATTTTATTAACAAGGTGTTTAAAAAGTCTTACATCCAACTTGGTGAACTCAGCTGTGAACCATGTAAAAGCAGCTACAGTTTGTCTTTACCCTGTGTGCTACTATTGTTAAATATAAAATGGAATGTGGAGGAAAAATACAAGTAGACATTAATAATTTAAGCAAAAGCTTCAAACTTGAAAATTTTATAAATTTGACATTGGTTATTCCATCCATCCATTTTATGCCGCTTATTCAAGTCCAGATTGAGTTAATTTAAATAATTACATCATTGTTATTTGTTCTTATATTGCCTACTGCTGAGTACTCAATTTAATATCTGTCCATATAAATATTATTGTTTTCTACTTTCACTGTTGTGATAAGTCTATAGTTCAGTATGAATAAATGCAATTCTATTTTTCTTGCATTACTTCCGGCACCATTACCACGACACTAGAAATCTATATTTATCATTTTGTCCTTACTGGTCAAAATAGTTTTAACATTCACGTAGGTGGAATGCAGCAGGACAAAAGAAGGGAGTATGCCATGATAATGATCAAAGATACTGACAGATGGACAGCTGAAATTATATACCTGGATAATTGGTTTTGGTCTTCGTTAAGGTGTAACAACATTTCTAAAAAATGTTTCACCTATGAGTGACGTCAATAGCCTACTCTGTTCCAATATCTGTTCCAATATAATAATAGACATTGACTGTCAAATAAGATGAACAAGTGATGAAGAGTGTTCCATTATAGGTCTATACTCAGCCAAAACTGACAAATTGACAGCTGAAATTCTATGTCTTGAGATTTAGTTTTGTTCATCACCAAGGTATCACAACATTTCTGAATACCACCTATGAGTCACATCACCAGTCTTGCTTCTTTTTCCCATATAAAGGCCCTAATAGATGAGTACTGTCACAGAAGGTGAACGTTTTAACAATATCACAGGGGAACTGGACTGAATTAAAAGACATGTTAAAAGCTGATAGAAAGGGGGAACAAATAACGCTTGATTTTAAATCTTTTCATTTGGGGTGAGTACATGTTTAAATCTATATGTAATGCTATCAGGAGATGTCCCTTACTTATCAACTTAAAAGTGGGATTGCTGAAATTCTTTACCTGGATATTTGGTTTTGTGTAAGGTGTAACAACATTTCTGAAAAATGAGTGACGTCATTAGTCTACTGTTCCAATATCTGTTCCAATAAAAATCAATTGCAATTGACAGTCACCACATACTGACTGTCAAATAAGATGAAAGGTTTACAATATTACAGATATGATACATTCTATTAATCTCCTATTTCCTAATTTAAGGAAAGGTTCATTATGTCATTATCACATAGCAAATATTTATTGTGATAATAAGTGATTCTCAAATGAAGTTATAACATTGTTTTGGATGTGGGTCTTCACTGTTTCTTTCCCCCCAATTAAAAGTACAATACATTTTTTCTCCCATCTCATTATCAGTAACCTTTCTTGTATGCAGTTCAGGATATATATAATTAGGTAATGAGATACTGTATTATAATTATTTGCAGTGAACAATTTCCCTTTTTATGTATTCTGTTAAGGCTAATAAGCTACTAAGCTAATAAGCTGCTATAATGACAACTGTAATTTGGGTGCAATGTTAAAAAGTAAGTCTAGAAAGTAGTTAATGTAGTAAAAAACTTTCCAAATGTTGCTTCTATTAATAAGTTTCTATATTGTTTAATTTCACAGATTCAAAGAAGACAAGATGGGTGTCGTGCGGATCATATCAATGTTTGTGTTTCTTATAGGTAAGCTGAGCGATGTTTAACAAAAAAAAAAATAATAACCACCATACAAATACAAAATATACTTGAGCTCATGTTCCTCATGTGGCAGAATAAAGAGAGTGAGTTATTTTGATAACTTGTTTGAACAACACAAACTTAAAGGGCAGTTTTTGCGCAAACAGCATGAAATGTTTGTTATAGAAACACAGACACAGGTAATTTAGTTGATTCAGGAAAGCTCGGCTTTGCTAACTAATTGCAGCAATGACAATTACAGCTGCACAAACAACAACCACAGAAGCAGCAACGACAAACACAACAGAAGCAGCAACAACAACATCAGCTGCTCCAACAACGACAGAAGCAGCAACGACAACCACAGCTGCCCCAACAACAACCACAGAAGCAGCAACGACAACCACAGCTGCCCCAACAACCACCACAGCTGCAGCAACAACCACCACAGAACAGCAGCAGCAACACAACAACAGCTGCAACAACAACAACACAGAAGCAGCAACAACAACCACAGAAGCAGCAACAACAACAAGAAGCCCCAACAACAACCACAGCTGCAGCAACAACAACACACAGCAGCAACAACAACAACCACAGCTGCAGCAACAACAACCACAGAAGCAGCAACAACAACCACAGAAGCAGCAACAACAACCAACAACAACCACAGAAGCAGCAACAACAACCACAGCAGCCCCAACAACAACAACAGAAGCAACAACAACAACAACAGCAAGCAGCAACAACAACCACAGCAGCAAACAACAACCACAGCTGCCCCAACAACAACAACCACAGCAGCAACAACAACAACCACAGCTGCCCCAACAACAACCACAGAAGCAGCAACAAACCACAGCAGCCCCAACAACAACCACAGCAGCAACAACAGACCAGCAGCTGCTGCCCAACAACAACCACAGAAGCAGCAACGACAACCACAGCTGCCCCAACAACAACAGAAGCAGCAACGCACAGCAGCAGCAGCACAACCACAGCTGCCCCAACAACAACCACAGCAGCAAACCACAGCAACAACCACAGCAAACAACAACCACAGAAGCAGCAACAACAACAACAGCTGCCCCAACAACAACCACAGAAGCAGCAACAACAACAACCACAGCTGCCCCAACAACAACCACAGAAGCAGCAACAACAACCACAGCTGCAGCAACAACAACCACAGAAGCAGCAACAACAACCACAGCTGCAGCAACAACAACCACAGAAGCAACAACAACACACCACAGAACAACAACCACAGAAGCAGCAACAACAACCACAGCTGCCCCAACAACAACCACAGAAGCAGCAACAACAACAGAAGCAGCAACAACAACCACAGCAACAACAACAACCACAGCTGCAGCAACAACAACCACAGAAGCAGCAACAACAACAGCACCCCAACAACAACCACAGAAGCAGCAACAACAACCACAGCTGCCCCAACAACAACCACAGAAGCAGCAACAACAACAACAACAACAACCACAGAAGCAGCAACAACAACCACAGCTGCCCCAACAACAACCACAGCTGCAGCAACAACAACCACAGAAGCACCAACAACAACCACAGCTGCCCCAACAACAACCACAGAAGCAGCAACAACAACAGCTGCAACAACAACAACAAACAACAACAGAAGCAACAACAACCACAGCCCCAACAACAAACCACAGCTGCAGCAACAACAACCACAGCTGCAGCAACAACAACCACAGCTGCAACCCAACAACAACCACAGCAGAAGCAGCAACAACAACCACAGCAGCCCCAAACAACAACCACAGCTGCAGCAACAACAACCACAGAAGCAGCAACAACAACCACAGCTGCAGCAACAACAACCACAGCTGCAGCAACAACAACAGCACAGCAACAACAACAACAGACAACAACAACAACAACAACAAACCACAGCAGCAGCAACAACAACCACAGCAACAACAACCACAGCTGCCCCAACAACAACCACAGCTGCAGCAACAACAACCACAGAAGCAGCAACAACAACAACAACAACAGCTGCCCAACAAACCACAGCTGCCCCAACAACAACCACAGAAGCAGCAGCAACAACAACCACAGCAGCAACAACAACAACCACAGCAACACAACCACAGAAGCAGCAACAACAACCACAGAACAACAACAACAGCTGCCCCAACAACAACCACAGCTGCAGCAACAACAACCACAGCTGCAGCAACAACAACCACAGAAGCAGCAACAACAACCACAGCTGCAGCAACAACAACCACAGAAGCAGCAACAACAACCACAGCTGCAGCAACAACAACCACAGCTGCAGCAACAACAACCACAGCTGCCCAACAAACCACAGCAGCCCCAACAACAACCACAGCAAACAACAACCACAGAAGCTGCAACAACAACAAGCAACAACAACCACAGCTGCAGCAACAACAACCACAGCTGCAGCAACAACAACCACAGCTGCAGCAACAACAACCACACAGCACAGCAGCAACAACAACAACAGAAGCAGCAACAACAACCACAGCAGCAGCAACAACCACAGCAACAACAACCACAGCTGCCCCAACAACAACCACAGCAAACAACAACCACAGCAGCCCCAACAACAACCACAGCTGCCCAACAACAACCACAGAAGCAGCAACAACAACAACAGCAGCCACAGCTGCAAGCACAACAACCACAGCTGCAGCAACAACAACAACCAGCAGCAACAACAACAACAACAACAACAACCACAGCAACAACAACAACAACCACAGAAACAGCAACAACAACAACCACAGCTGCAACAACAACAACCACAGAAGCAGCAACAACAACCACAGCTGCCCCAACAACAACCACAGAAGCAACACAACCACCACAGCTGCACAACAACAACAGCTGCCAACCAACAACAACAGCTGCAGCAACAACAACCACAGCTGCCCCAACAACAACCACAGCTGCAGCAACAACAACCACAGCTGCAGCAACAACAACCACAGCTGCCCCAACAACAACCACAGAAGCAGCACAACAACCACAGAAGCTGCCCCACAACAACCACAGCTGCAGCAGCAACAACAACCACCAGCAGCCCCAACAACAACCACAGCAGCAGCAGCAACAACAACCACAGCAGCCCCAACAACAACCACAGAAGCAGCAACAACAACCACAGCAGCCCCAACAACAACAACCAACAGCTGCAGCAACAACAACCACAGCAGCAGCAACAACAACAACAACCACAGCTGCCCCAACAACAACCACAGCAGCAGCAACAACAACAACACAGCTGCAGCAACAACAACCACAGCTGCAGCAACAAACAACACAGAAGCAGCAACAACAACTACAGCAGCTCCAACAACAACCACAGAAGCAGCAACAACAACCACAGCTGCCCCAACAACAACCACAGAAGCAGCAACGACAACCACAGCAGCCCCAACAACAACCACAGAAGCAGCAACAACAACCAGCTGCAACAACAACAACACAGCTGCCCCAACAACAACCACAGAAGCAGCAACAACAACCACAGCAGCCCCAACAACAACAACACAGCTGCAGCAACAACCACCACAGCTGCAGCAACAACAACCACAGCTGCAGCAACAACAACAGAAGCAGCAACAACAACCACACAGAAGCAACACAACAACCAACAACAACCACAGCTGCAGCAACACAACCACAGCAGCCCCAACAACAACAACAACAGCTGCAGCAACAACAACCACAGCTGCCCCAACAACAACAACAGAAGCAACAACAACAACAACAGAAGCAACAACAACCACAGCAGCAACAACAACAACCACAGCTGCAGCAACAACAACCACAGAAGCAGCAACAACAACAACAACACAGAAGCAGCAACAACAAACAACAACAACAACAGCAGCAGCAACAACAACCACCCCAACAACAACCACAGAAGCAAACAACAACCACAGCTGCAGCAACAACAACCACAGCTGCAGCAACAACAACCACAGAAGCAGCAACAACAACCACAGCTGCAGCAACAACAACCACAGCAACAACAACCACAGAAGCAGCAACACACAACAAGCTGCCCCAACAACAACCACAGAAGCAGCAACAAAACCAACAACAACAACAACACAGCAGCAGCAACAACAACCACAGCTGCAGCAACAACAACCACAGAAGCAGCAACGACAACCACAGCTGCCCCAACAACAACCACAGCAGCAGCAACAACAACCACAGCAACCACAGCAACAACAACAACACAGAAGCAGCAACACAACCACAGCAGCAACAACAACAACAACAGAAGCAGCAACAACAACCACAGCTGCAGCAACAACAACCACAGAAGCAGCAA
This sequence comes from Perca flavescens, assembly GCF_004354835.1. Classification (NCBI taxonomy): domain Eukaryota; kingdom Metazoa; phylum Chordata; class Actinopteri; order Perciformes; family Percidae; genus Perca; species Perca flavescens. Next base: position 32,170,256 of record NC_041349.1, read on the forward strand.
CAACCACAGCTGCCCAACAACAACCAGCAGCAACAACAACCAGAAGCAGCAACAACAACTGCAACAACACAGAAGCAGCAACAACAACAACAGCTGCCCCAACAACAACCACAGAAGCAGCAACAACAGCTGCAGCAACAACAACAACCAAGCTGCAACAACAACCACAGCTGCAGCAACAACAACAACAGCAACAAACAACAACCACAGCTGCAACAACAACAACAACTGCCCCAAACAACCACAGAAGCAGCAACAACAACACAGCAAACAACAACCACAGCTGCAGCAACAACAACCACAGAAGCAGCAACAACAACAACACAGCAGCCCCAACAACAACCACAGAAGCAGCAACAACAACCACAGCTGCAGCAACCAACAACAACAACACAGCTGCAGCAAACAACAACCACAGAAGCAAACAAAACCACAGCTGCCCCAACAACAACCACAGCTGCAGCAACAACAACCACAGCTGCAACAACAACAACAACAACCACAGCTGCAGCAACAACAACCACAGAAGCAGCAACAACAACAACAACAGCTGCCCCAACAACAACCACAGAAGCAGCAACAACAACCACAACAGCCCCAACAACAACCACAGAAGCAGCAACAACAACCCACAGCTGCAGCAACAACAACCACAGCAACAACAACAACCACAGCAAGCCCAACAACAACAACAGAAGCAGCAACAAACCACAGCAGCCCCAACAACAACCAGCAGCAACAACAACCACAGCAGCAACAACAACCACAGCAACAACAACCACAGAAGCAGCAACAACAACCACAGCTGCCCCAACAACAACAGCAACAGCAGCAACAACCACAACAGCTGCCCCAACAACAACAACACAGCTGCCCCAACAACAACCACAGAAGCAGCAACAACAAGCTGCCAACAACCACAGAAGCAGCAACAACAACCACAGCTGCAGCAACAACAACCACAGAAGCAGCAACAACAACCACAGCAGCCCCAAACAACAACAGAAGCAGCAAACAAGCTGCCCCAACAACAACACAGAAGCAGCAACAACAACAACAGCTGCCCCAACAACAACACAGCTGCAGCAACAACAACAACAGAAGCAGCAACAACAACCACAGCTGCCCCAACAACAACAACACAACCACTGCAGCAACAACAACCACAGCTGCAGCAACAACAACCACAGAAGCAGCAACAACACACAGCACAACAACATCACAGCAGCAGCAACAACAACAACACAGAAGCAGCAACAACAACCACAGCTGCCCCAACAACAACCACAGAAGCAGCAACGACAACCACAGCAGCCCCAACAACAACCACAGAAGCAGCAACAACAACCACAGCTGCCCCAACAACAACCACAGAAGCAGCAACAACAACCACAGCCCAACAACAACCACAGCTGCAGCAACAACAACCACAGCAGCAGCAACAACCACAACAGCAACAACAACACAAACAACAACAACAACACAGCTGCAGCAACAACCACAGACAACACAACCACAGCTGCAGCAACAACAACCACCACAGAAGCAGCAACAACAACAACACAGCTGCAGCAACAACAACCACAGCCACAACAACAACCACAGAAGCAGCAACAAACAACAGCTGCAGCAAACAACAACCACAACCACAGAAGCAGCAACAACAACAACAGCTGCCCCAACAACAACCACAGCTGCAGCAACAACAACAACAACAGCAGCAACAACAACAACAACAGCTGCCCCAACAACAACCACAAGAAGCAACAACAACAACAACAGCAGCTGCCCCAACAACAACCACAGCAGCAGCAACAACAACAACAGCTGCAGCAACAAACCACAGCTGCAGCAACAACAACACAGCTGCCCCAACAACAACCACAGCTGCAGCAACAACAACCACAGCTGCAGCAACAACAACCACAGCTGCAGCAACAACAACCACAGCTGCAACAACAACAACACAGAAGCAACAACAACCACAGCAACAACAACCACAGCCCCAACAACAACAACCACAGCAGCCAACAACAACCACAGCTGCAGCAACAACAACCACAGCTGCAGCAACAACAACCACACAGCTGCCCCAACAACAACAACACAGCAGCAACAACAACACACTGCCCCAACAACAACAACAGAAGCAGCAACAACAACACCAGCTGCAACAACAAAACCACAGCTGCAGCAACAACAACCACAGAAGCAGCAACAACAACCACAGCTGCAGCAACAACAACCACAGAAGCAAACAAACCACAGCTGCAGCAACAACAACCACAGAAGCAGCAACAACAACCACAGCAACCCCAACAACAACCACAGCTGCAGCAACAACAACCACAGAAGCAGCAACAACAACCACTGCAACAACAACCACAGAAGCAGCAACAAAACCACAGCTGCCCCAACAACAACCACAGAAGCAGCAACAACAACCACAGCTGCCCCAACAACAACCACAGAAGCAGCAACAACCACAGCTGCCCCAACAACAACCACAGCTGCAGCAACAACAACTGCCCCAACAACAACCACAGCTGCAACAACAACAACCAGCTGCAGCAACAACAACCAACAGCAACAACAACAAGCAACAACAACACAGAAGCAGCAACAACAACCACAGCTGCCCCAACAACAACCACAACAACAACCACAGCAGCAGCAACAAACAACAGCTGCAACAACCACAGCTGCCCCAACAACAACCACAGCTGCCCCAACAACAACCACAGCAGCAACAACAACCACAGCAGCAACAACAACAACCACAGCTGCAGCAACAACCACAGAAGCAAACAACAGCTGCCCCAACAACAACAAGAGCAGCAACAACAACCACAGAAGCAGCAACAACAACAACAGCAGCAGCAACAACAACAACACAGCTGCAGCAACAACAACAACTGCAGCAACAACAACCACAGAAGCAGCAACGACAACCACAGCAGCCCCAACAACAACCACAGAAGCAGCAACAACAACACACAACAACAACAACAGCAGCCCCAACAACAACAGCTGCCCCAACAACAACAGCTGCAGCAACAACAACACAGAAGCAGCAACAAAACAACAACAACAACCACAGCAGCAGCAACCACAACAACAACAACCACAGCTGCAACAACAACCACAGCAGCAGCAACAACAACCACACAACAACCACAGCTGCAGCAACAAACCACAGCTGCCCAACAACAACCACAGAAGCAGCAACAACAACCACAGCAGCAGCAACAACAACCACAGCCCCAACAACAACCACAGCTGCAGCAACACAACCACAGCAGCAGCAACAACCACACAGAAGCAGCAACAACAACCACAGCTGCAGCAACAACAACCACAGCTGCAGCAACAACACCACAGAAGCAGCAACAACAACCACAGCTGCAGCAACAACCACAACACAGCAGCTGCAACAACAACCACAGAAGCAGCAACAACCACAGCTGCCCAACAACAACAACCAGAAGCAGCAACAACAACCACAGCAGCAGCAACAACAACCACAGCTGCAGCAACAACAACCACAGAAGCAACAACAACCACAGCTGCCCCAACAACAACCACAGAAGCAGCAACGAACAACACAGCTGCAACAGCCACAGCCCCAACAACAACCACAGAAGCAGCAACGACAACCACAGCTGCCCCAACAACAACCACAGCTGCAGCAACAACAACCACAGCTGCAGCAACAACAACCACAGCTGCAGCAACAACAACCACAGCAGCAGCAACAACAACCACAGAAGCAGCAACACAACAACAGCTGCACAACAACAACCACAGCAGCAACAACCACAACAGCTGCAGCAACAACAACCACAGAAGCAGCAACAACAACAACAGCAACAACAACAACAACACAGCAGCCCCAACAAAACACAGCAACAACCACAGCTGCAGCAACAACAACCAACCACAGCTGCCAACAACAACCACAGCAACAACAACCACAGCTGCAACAACAACCACAGCAGCCCAGCAAACAACAACCACAGCTGCAGCAACAACAACCACAGCTGCAGCAACAACAACCACAGCAGAAGCAGCAACAACAACCACAACAAGCAACAACACAGCTGCAACAACAACAACAGAAGCAGCAACAACAACCACAGCTGCAAACAACAACAACCACAGAAGCAGCAACACAACCACAGCTGCCCCAACAACAACCACAGAAGCAGCAACAACAACAGCAGCAGCAACAACAACCACAGAAGCAGCAACAACAACCACAAAGCAACAACCACAGCTGCAGCAACAACAACCACAGAAGCAGCAACAACAACCACAGCTGCAGCAACAACAACCACAGCTGCAGCAACAACAACACAGACAGCACAACCACAGCAGCAACAACCACCACAGAAGCAGCAACAACAACCACAGCTGCCCCAACAACAACCACAGAAGCAACAACCACAGCTGCACAACAACAACCACAGAAGCAGCAACAACAACCACAGCTGCCCCAACAACAACCACAGAAGCAGCAACAACAACCACAGAAGCAACAACAACCACAGCTGCCCCAACAACAACCACAGAAGCAGCAACAACAACAACAGCAGCAGCAACAACAAGCAGCAACAACAACCACAGCTGCCCAACAACACAACACAGCTGCAGCAACAACAACAGACAGCAACAACAACCACAGCTGCAGCAACAACAACCACAGCTGCAGCAACAACAACCACAGCTGCCCCAACAACAACCACAGAAGCAGCAACAACAACCACAGCAGCAGCAACAACAACCAACAACCACAGCTGCAACAACAACCACAGCTGCCCAACAACAACCACAGCTGCCCCAACAACAACCAACAACACACACAAGCAGCAACAACAACCACAGCTGCAGCAACAACAACCACAGCAGCCCCAACAACAACAACAGAAGCTGCAGCAACAACAACCACAGCTGCAGCAACAACAACCAACAGCAGCCCCAACAACAACCACAGCTGCAACAACACAGCAACAACAACCACAGAAGCAGCAACAACAACCACAGCTGCCCCAACAACAACAACCACAGAAGCAGCAACAACAACCACAGCTGCCCCAACAACAACCACAGCTGCAGCAACAACAACCACAGAAGCAGCAACAACAACCACAGAAGCAGCAACAACAACCACAGCTGCAGCAACAACAACCACAGCTGCCCCAACAACAACCACAGCTGCAGCAACAACAACAACAGCAACAACAACAACAGCAACAGCTGCAACAACAACACAGAAGCAACAACACACAACAGCTGCCCCAACAAAACAACAACAGACAGCAGCAACAACAACACAGCAACCAACAACAACCACAGCAGCAGCAACAACAACCACAGCTGCCCCAACAACAACCACAGCTGCAGCAACAACAACCACAGAAGCAAACACAACAGCTGCAGCAACAACAACCACAGAAGCAGCAACAACAACCACAGCTGCCCCAACAACAACCACAGAAGCAGCAACAACAACCACAGCTGCCCCAACAACAACCACAGCTGCAGCAACAACAACCACAGCTGCAGCAACAACAACAACCACAGCTGCAGCAACAACAACCACAGCTGCAGCAACAACAACCACAGCAGCCCCAACAACAAACCACAGAAGCTGCAACAACAACCACAGCTGCAGAAGCAAACAACAACCACAGCTGCAGCAACAACAACCACAGAAGCAGCAACACAACCACAGCTGCCCCAACAACAAACAACAACCACAGCAGCAGCAACAACCACAGCTGCAAACAACAACCACAGCTGCAAACAACAACCACAGAAGCACAACAACAACAACAGCTGCCCCAACAACAAACCACAGCAACAACAACCACAGCTGCCCCAACAACAACCACAGCTGCAGCAACAACCACCGACAGAAGCAGCAGAAGCAGCAACAACAACCACAGCTGCAGCAACAACAACCACAGAAGCAGCAACAACAACAACAGCTGCCCCAACAACAACCACAGCCCCAGCAACAACAACAGAAGCAGCAACAACAACACAGACAGCAACAACAACCACAAGCTGCAACAACACAGCTGCAGCAACAACAACCACAGCTGCAACAACAACCACAGCTGCAACAACAACAACCACAGCTGCAGCAACAACAACCACAGCAGAAGCAACAACAACAACAACAGCAGCCCCAACAACAACCACAGCTGCAGCAACAACAACCACAGCTGCAGCAACAACAACCACAGCAACAACCAACAACAACAACACAGCTGCAGCAACAACAACCAACAGAAGCAAAACAACAACAACACAGCAGCAACCAACAACAAACAACACAGAAGCAGCAACAACAACCACAGCTGCAGCAACAACAACCACAGCTGCAGCAACAACAACCACAGCTGCAGCAACAACAACCACAGCTGCACCACAACAACAACAACAGCCCCAAACAACAACAACCACAGAAGCAGCAAACAACAACCAAACCACAGAAGCAGCAACAACAACCACAGCTGCAGCAACAACAACCACAGAAGCAGCAACAACAACCACAGCAGCCCCAACAACAACCACAGAAGCAGCAACAACAACCACAGCTGCAGCAACAACAACACAGCAACAACAACCACAGCTGCAGCAACAACAACCACAGCAACAACAACAACAGCAACAACAACCACAGAAGCAGCAACAACAACCACAGCAGCAGCAACAACAACAACAACAGAAGCAGCAACAACAACCACAGAAGCAGCAACAACAACCACAGCTGCCCCAACAACAACCACAGCTGCAGCAACCACAGCTGCCCCAACAACAACACAGAAGCAGCAACAACAACACAGCTGCCCCAACAACAACCACAGAAGCAGCAACAACAACAACCACAGAAGCAGCAACAACAACCACAGCTGCCCCAACAACAACCACAGCAGCAGCAACAACAACAACCACAGCTGCAGCAACAACAACCACAGCTGCAACAACAACCACAGAAGCAGCAACACAACAGCTGCCCAACAACAACACAGAAACAGCAGCAGCAACAACAACCACAGCTGCAGCAACAACCACAGAAGCAGCAACAACAACCACAGCTGCCCCAACAACAACCACAGCTGCAGCAACAACAACCACAGAAGCAGCAACAACAACCACAGCTGCAACAACAAACAACACCACAGCTGCAGCAACAACAACAACAGCAGCAACAACAACACAGAAGCAACAACAACCACAGCAGCAACAACAACAACCACAGCTGCAGCAACAACAACCACAGCTGCAGCAACACAACAACCACAGAAGCAGCAACAACAACCACAGCTGCAGCAACAACAACCACAGAAGCAGCAACAACAACCACAGCTGCCCAACAACAACCACAGAAACAACACAACCACAGCTGCAGCAACAACAACCACAGCTGCAGCAACAACAACAACAACAGCAGCAACAACAACAACCACAGCTGCAGCAACAACAACCACAGCTGCAGCAACAACAACCACAGCTGCCCCAACAACAACAGAAGCAGCAACAACAACCACAGCTGCAGCAACAACAACCAACAGACAGCAGCAACAACAACCACAGCTGCCCCAACAACAACCACAGAAGCAGCAACGACAACCACACAGCTGCCCCAACAACAACCACAGCAGCAGCAGCAACAACAACCACAGCAGCAGCAACAACAACCACAGCTGCAGCAACAACAACAGCAACAGCAACAGCAACAACAACAACAACACAGCTGCAGCAACAACAACCACAGCTGCAGCAACAACAACCACAGAAGCAGCAACAACAACCACAGCTGCAACAACAACAACAACAACAACAGAACCAGCAACAACAACAACAGCAGCCCCAACAACAACACAGAAGCAGCAACAACAACCACAGCAACCAGCAACAACAACCACAGCAACAACAACCACAGCAGCAGCAACAACAACCACAGCTGCAGCAACAACAACCACAGCTGCAGCAACAACAACCACAGCTGCAGCAACAACAACCACAGCTGCAGCAACAACAACCACAGCTGCAGCAAACAACACAGACCACAACAACAACCACAACAACAACAACAGAAGCAGCAACAACAACAAGCTGCAAACAACAACCACAGAAGCAGCAACAACAACCACAACAGCAGCAACCCAACAACAACAACCACAGAAGCAGCAACAACCACAGCAGCCCCAACAACAACAACAGAAGCAGCAACAACCAACACAGCTGCCCCAACAACAACCACAGCTGCAGCAACAACAACAACAGAAGCTGCAGCAACAACACCACAGCTGCAGCAACAACAACCACAGAAGCAGCAACAACAACCACAGCTGCAACAACAACAACCACAGAAGCAGCAACAACAACAACCACAACAACAACCACAGAAGCAAACAACAACCACAGCTGCAGCAACAACAACCACAGAAGCAAACAACAACAACAACAACAACAGCAGCAACAACAACCACAGAAGCAGCAACAACAACCACAGCTGCAGCAACAACAACCACAGCTGCCCCAACAACAACCACAGCAGCAGCAACAACAACAACCACAGCTGCAGCAACAACAACCACAGCTGCAGCAACAACCAACAACAGCTGCCCCAACAACAACCACAGAAGCAGCAACAACAACCACAGCTGCAGCAACAACAACCACAGCTGCAGCAACAACAACCACAGCAGCAGCAGCAACAACAACAACAACAGCAACCCAACAACAACCACAGAAGCAGCAACAACAACAACAGCTGCCCAACAACAACAACAGACAGCTGCAGCAAACAACCACAGAAGCAGCAACACAACAGCAAACAACAACCACAGCTGCAGCAACAACAACCACAGAACAGCAACAACAACCAGCAGCAACAACAACCACAGAAGCAGCAACAACAACCACAGCTGCAGCAACAACAACAACAACAACAACCACAGCAGCAACAACAACAACAGAAGCAGCAACCACAACAACAACCACACCACAGCAACAACAACCACAGCAGCAGCAACAACAACCACAGCTGCAGCAACAACAACAACCACCACAGAAGCAGCAACAACAACCACAGCACCCACAGCCAAACAACAACCACAGCTGCCCCAACAACAACCACAGCTGCAGCAACAACAAACAGACAGCAACCACAACAACAACCACAGCTGCAACAACAACCACAGAAGCAGCAACAACAACCACAGAAGCTGCAACAACAACAACAAAGCACAGCTGCAGCAACAACAACCACAGAAGCAGCAACAACAACCACAGCTGCAGCAACAACAACAACACAGCTGCAGCAACAACAACCACAGCAACAGCAACAACAACAACCACAGCAGCAGCAAACAACACACTGCCCCAACAACAACCACAGCTGCCCCAACAACAGACAGCAACAACCACAACAACAGCAACAACAAAGCAACAACAGAAGCAGCAACAACAACCACAGCTGCCCAACAACAACCACAGCTGCAGCAACAACAACCAACAGAAGCAGCAACAACAACAACAGCTGCCCCAGCTGCAGCAACAACAACCACACAGCTGCAGCAACAACAACAGCACAGCTGCAGCAACAACAACACAGCTGCAGCAACAACAACCACAGCTGCAGCAACAACAACCACAGCTGCAGCAACAACAACCACAGCAGCAGCAACAACCACAGAAGCAGCAACAACAACACAGCTGCCCCAACAACAACCAACCACAGAAGCAGCAACAACAACCACAGCAGCAGCAGCAACAACAACCACAGAAGCAGCAACAACAACCACAGCTGCCCCAACAACAACCACAGAAGCAGCAACAACAACCACAGCTGCCCCAACAACAACCACAACAACAACCACAGCAACAACACACAGAAGCAGCAACAACAACCACAGCTGCAGCAACAACAACCACAGAAGCAGCAACGACAACCACAGCTGCCCCAACAACAACCACAGAAGCAGCAGCTGCACAACAACAACAGCTGCCCCAACAACAACAGCAGCAGCAACAACAACAACAGCTGCCACAACAACCACAGAAGCAGCAACAACAACAACCACAACCACAGCTGCAACAACAACAGAAGCAGCAACACAGCTGCAGCAACAACAACACAGCTGCAGCAACAACAACCACAGAAGCAGCAACAACAACAACAGCAACAACAACACAGAAGCAGCAACAACAACCACAGCTGCCCCAACAACAACCACAGAAGCAGCAACAACAACCACAGCTGCCCAACAACAACAGCAGCACAACAACCACAGAAGCAACAAACAACAGAAGCAGCAACAACAACCACAGCAGCAACCACACAAACAACAACAGCAGCCCAGCAACAACAACCACAGCTGCAGAAGCAACAACAACAACCACAACAGCAGCAACAACAACAGCTGCAACAACAACAACAAGCAGCAACAACAACCACAGAAGCAGCAACAACAACCACAGCCGCCCCAACAACAACCACAGAAGCAGCAACAACAACCACAGCTGCAGCAACAACAACCACAGCTGCAAACAACAACCACAGCTGCAGCAACAACCACAGCTGCAGCAACAACAACCACAGAAGCAGCAACAACAACCACAGCTGCCCCAACAACAACCACAGCTGCAGCAACAACCACAACAGAAGCAGCAACAACAACCACAGCTGCAGCAACAACAACCACAGAAGCAGCAACAACAACCACAGCAGCAGCAACAACAACCACAGAAGCAGCAACAACAACCACAGAAGCAGCAACAACAACCACAGCTGCAGCAACAACAACCACAGAAGCAGCAACAACCACAGCTGCAGCAACAACAACCACAGAAGCAGCAACAACAACCACAGCTGCCCCAACAACAACAGAGCTGCAACAACAACAACAGCTGCAGCAACAACAACCACAGCAGCAACAACAACCACACAGCTGCAACCACAGCTGCAGCAACAACAACCACAGAAGCCAACACAACAAAGCAGCAACGACAACCACAGCTGCCCCAACAACAACCACAGCAGCAGCAACAACAACCACAGCTGCAGCAACAACAACCACAGCTGCAGCAACAACAACCACAGAAGCAGCAACAACAACCACAGCTGCCCCAACAACAACCACAGAAGCAG